>NC_051321.1:51652947-51952947 GCF_015220235.1 Choloepus didactylus | reverse complement strand
GAGACAAAGAAGGCCACTACATACTAATAAAAGGGGCAATTCAGCAAGAAGAAATAACAATCGTAAATGTCTATGCACCCAATCAAGGTGCCACAAAATACATGAGAGAAACATTGGCAAAACTAAAGGAAGCAATTGATGTTTCCACAATAATTGTGGGAGACTTCAACACATCACTCTCTCCTATAGATAGATCAACCAGACAGAAGACCAATAAGGAAACTGAAAACCTAAACAATCTGATAAATGAATTAGATTTAACAGACATATACAGGACATTACATCCCAAATCACCAGGATACACATACTTTTCTAGTGCTCACGGAACTTTCTCCAGAATAGATCATATGCTGGGACATAAAACAAGCCTCAATAAATTTAAAAAGATTGAAATTATTCAAAGCACATTCTCTGAACACAATGGAATACAATTAGAAGTCAATAACCATCAGAGACTTAGAAAATTCACAAATACCTGGAGGTTAAACAACACACTCCTAAACAATCAGTGGGTTAAAGAAGAAATAGCAAGAGAAATTGCTAAATATATAGAGACGAATGAAAATGAGAACACAACATACCAAAACCTATGGGATGCAGCAAAAGCAGTGCAAAGGGGGAAATTTATAGCACTAAACGCATATATTAAAAAGGAAGAAAGAGCCAAAATCAAAGAACTAATGGATCAACTGAAGAAGCTAGAAAATGAACAGCAAACCAATCCTAAACCAAGTACAAGAAAAGAAATAACAAGGATTAAAGCAGAAATAAATGACAGAGAGAACAAAAAAACAATAGAGAGGATAAATATCACCAAAAGTTGGTTCTTTGAGAAGATCAACAAGATTGACAAGCCCCTAGCTAGACTGACAAAATCAAAAAGAGAGAAGACCCATATAAACAAAATAATGAATGAAAAAGGTGACATAACTGCAGATCCTGAAGAAATTTAAAAAATTATAAGAGGATATTATGAACAACTGTATGGCAACAAACTGGATAATGTAGAAGAAATGGACAATTTCCTGGAAACATATGAAGAACCTAGACTGACCAGAGAAGAAATAGAAGACCTCAACCAACCCATCACAAGCAAAGAGATCCAATCAGTCATCAAAAATCTTCCCACAAATAAATGCCCAGGGCCAGATGGCTTCACAGGGGAATTCTACCAAACTTTCCAGAAAGAACTGACACCAATCTTACTCAAACTCTTTCAAAACATTGCAAAAAATGGAACACTACCTAACTCATTTTATGAAGCTAACATCAATCTAATACCAAAACCAGGCAAAGATGCTACAAAAAAGGAAAACTACCAGCCAATCTCCCTAATGAATATAGATGCAAAAATCCTCAACAAAATACTTGCAAATCGAATCCAAAGACACATTAAAAAAATCATACACCATGACCAAGTGGGGTTCATTCCAGGCATGCAAGGATGGTTCAACATAAGAAAAACAATCAATGTATTACAACACATTAAAAACTCGAAAGGGAAAAATCAATTGATCATCTCAATAGATGCTGAAAAAGCATTTGACAAAATCCAACATCCCTTTTTGATAAAAACACTTCAAAAGGTAGGAATTGAAGGAAACTTCCTCAACATGATAAAGAGCATAGATGAAAAACCCACAGCCAGCATAGTACTCAATGGAGAGAGACTGAAAGCCTTCCCTCTAAGATCAGGAACAAGACAAGGATGCCCGCTGTCACCACTGTTGTTCAACATCATGCTGGAAGTGCTAGCGAGGGCAATCCGGCAAGACAAAGAAATAAAAGGCAGCGAAATTGGAAAAGAAGAAGTAAAACTGTCATTGTTTGCAGATGATGTGATCTTATATCTAGAAAACCCTGAGAAATCGACGATACAGCTACTAGAGCTAATAAACAAATTTAGCAATGTAACGGGATACAAGGTTAATGCACATAAGTCAGTAATGTTTCTATATGCTAGAAATGAACAAACTGAAGAGACACGCAAGAAAAAGATACCATTTTCAATAGCAACTAAAAAAAATCAAGTACCTAGGAATAAACTTAACCAAAGATGTAAAAGACCTATACAAAGAAAACTACTTAACTCTACTAAAAGAAATAGAAGGGGACCTTAAAAGATGGAAAAATATTCCATGTTCATGGATAGGAAGGCTAAATGTCATTAAGATGTCAATTCTACCGAAACTCATCTACAGATTCAATGCAATCCCAATCAAAATTCCAACAACCTAGTTTGCAGACTTGGAAAAGCTAGTTATCAAATTTATTTGGAAAGGAAAGATGCCTCGAATTGCTAAAGACACTCTAAAAAAGAAAAACGAAGTGGGAGGATTTACACTCCCTGACTTTGAAGCTTATTATAAGGCCACAGTTGTCAAAACAGCATGGTACTGGCACAAAGATAGACATATAGATCAATGGAATCGAATTTAGAATTCAGAGATAGACCCTCAGATCTATGGCCGACTGATCTTTGATAAGGCCCCCAAAGTCACTGAACTGAGCCATAATGGTCTTTTCAACAAATGTGGCTGGGAGAGTTGGATATCCATATCCAAAAGAATGAAAGAGGACGCCTACCTCACCCCCTACACAAAAATTAACTCAAAATGGACCAAAGATCTCAATATAAAAGAAAGTACCATAAAACTCCTAGAAGATAATGTAGGAAAACGTCTTCAAGACCTTGTATTAGGCGGCCAGTTCCTAGACTTTACACCCAAAGCACAAGCAACAAAAGAGAAAATAGATAAATGGGAACTCCTCAAGCTTAGAAGTTTCTGCACCTCAAAGGAATTTCTCAAAAAGGTAAAGAGGCAGCCAACTCAATGGGAAAAATTTTTTGGAAACCATGTATCTGACAAAAGACTGATATCTTGCATATACAAAGAAATCCTACAACTCAATGACAATAGTACAGACAGCCCAATTATAAAATGGGCGAAAGATATGAAAAGACAGTTCTCTGAAGAGGAAATACAAATGGCCAAGAAACACATGAAAAAATGTTCAGCTTCACTAGTTATTAGAGAGATGCAAATTAAGACCACAATGAGATACCATCTAACACCGGTTAGAATGGCTTCCATTAAACAAACAGGAAACTACAAATGCTGGAGAGGATGTGGAGAAATTGGAACTCTTTTTCATTGTTGGTGGGACTGTATAATGGTTCAGTCACTCTGGAAGTCAGTCTGGCAGTTCCTTAGAAAACTGGATATAGAGCTACCATTCGATCCAGCGATTGCACTTCTCGGTATATACCCGGAAGATCGGAAAGCAGTGACACGAACAGATATCTGCACGCCAATGTTCGTAGCAGCATTATTCACAATTGCCAAGAGATGGAAACAACCCAAATGTCCTTCAAGAGATGAGTGGATAAATAAAATGTGGTATATACACATGATGGAATACTACGCGTCAGTAAGAAGGAACGATCTCGTAAAACATATGACAACATGGATGAACCTTGAAGACATAATGCTGAGCGAAATAAGCCAGGCATAAAAAGAGAAATATTATATGCTACCACTAATGTGAACTTTGAAAAATGTAAAACAAATGGTTTATAATGTAGAATGTAGGGGAACTAGCAGTAGAGAGCAATTAAGGAAGGGGTAACAATAATCCAAGAAGAACAGATAAGCTATTTAACGTTCTGGGGATGCCCAGAAATGACTATGGTCTGTTAATTTCTGATGGATATAGTAGGAACAAGTTCACAGAAATGTTGCTATATTATGTAACTTTCTTGGGGTAAAGTAGGAACATGTTGGAAGTTAAGCAGTTATCTTAGGTTAGTTGTCTTTTTCTTACTCCCTTGTTATGGTCTCTTTGAAATGTTCTTTTATTGTATGTTTGTTTTCTTTTTTACTTTTTTTTTTCATACAGTTGATTTAAAAACGAAGGGAAAGTTAAAAAAAAAAAAAAAAAGAAAAGAAAAGTGAAGTCAGCAGGGGTAGATGCCTCAGAGGGGAAGAATATGTTAATAAGTATTTGAGAACCATGAATATTATAAACACATTTAAGCCTAGGGAATTTCATCTTAATAATATCCTAGGTTGAGAGAAAGAATATCAATTGCCATTACCTTCTTATGGGGTCCTTATATAGACCAAGACTAAGGCCTAGGGTGTCTTATGCATGCTTAACAGTTGGAGATTTTTATTAGCTATAAAGTTTTGGAGAATTCAAGCCTTCACCGTGATATTTTTTCACTGTCAATGGAAATATAGGAATAAGTTTAGGGGAAAGTTCTGACTTTATTTCCTTTTTATATTTTTATACATACTATGGCAGTGTTAACATGAATTCTGACAATACTTTCATAAAATGGCATACGTATTTTGTTATAAATACAAAATTTAGAAAAATGTAAATGATATCCTTCTTTATACCTATGGTTGTAGGTGTTTCTGATATACATTACATTAGATATTTAATATTCAAAATGATATGACTAAATGTATTTGGTTGATTATTCTTTTCTCTTCACTAATAAGATAACTGCATTGTTTTCTTGATTCTTAGATCCCTTCATCTATTAGTTATGATATGAGGTAATATGGAGGGGCATTCCCAAGATACCTCCAGGCTTGGTGATTTCATAGCATGAATCACAGGACATGGAAGTTGTTATAGTCATGGTTATGGTTATTATGGTGAAAGGATATAAAAAAAAGTAAGCAAAGCCAAGGACCAATCATGAAAACAACCCCTTCTTGGGGATGTGCGAGATTTGAGAGACATAGGTCGTTGGAGTTAACTGTTTCCTGCACAGCTACCAAGGTCATATTTTTAAACATCTATTTGAAGCCCCAAAAAAGCAAATTTAAAAGACCTAAGTGTTAGACTTTGCAAGCCAAGCATGTCATTATTTAATGATAGTAACCTACATATTCAGATCCAGGATATATACATTTTTTTCCTGATTGAGCAATTTAGTTATGTGGAATTATTTATTATATTCTTTTACATTTGTCCTTTTCTTCCTCTCTCAGCATCCAGTTATTAAATTTTAATCTATCATGTACTTGCTAATTCCTTTCTCATATTTCAACATGCAGTTCATTCAGGGACTTTTGAAAGAATGTGTAACTTCTGCTTTGTGTTGATTCTCAGAAATCAACAAATAATTTATGATCCTAGAAAATAACCTTTTATGATCTCTATATAAAGTAATGATAGTTAAATAATCACGTGAGAATCATTATCAAAGACAATTGCCTTAGAGCAAGGACAAAGGCCTTTAATGCCACTTTTTTTTTTTTTTTTTTTTTTTGTGAAGCCAATTGCTTCTCTGGAAAGACAACTTCTAATTTAATAGATGACAATAAATGATCTTCTATTTGCAATTATTTTTTAAATAATTTTTTTCAAAAAAGTATAGATTAACAGAAATATTGAATAGATATCTTACATTACTGTGGCACATTTGTCACAACTAAGAAACTGACATTGTTACATTACTATTAACTAAACTCCTGACTTTATTTGGATTTTACCAAATATGTCCTCTTTCTGCCTGTCCTAGTTTGCTAATGCTGCAGAATGCAAAACACCAGAGATGGATTGGCTTTTATAAAACGGGGATTTATTTCGCTACACAGTTACAGTCTTAAGGCCACAAAGTGTCCCAAGGCAACACATCAGCAAATCGGGTTACCCCCACCGGAGGATGGCCAATGGCCTCCGGAAAACCTCTGTTAGCTAGTAAGGCAGCTGGCATCTGCTCCAAAGCTCCGGCCTCAAAATGGGCTTTCCTCCCAGGACGTTCCTTTCTAGCAAGCTTGCTTCTCTTCAAAACATCACTCCCCAGCTGCACTCAGTTTTCCCTCTTTGAGTCAGCTCATTTATATAGCTCCACCGATCAAGGCCCACCCCGAATGGGTGGGGCCACGCCTCCATGGGAACATCTCATCAAAATTATCTCCCACAGCTGGGTGGGGCACACTCCAAGCAAATCTAACCAACACCAAAACTTCTGCCCCACACAAGACCACAAAGATAATGGCATTTGGGGGACACAATACACTCAAACCGGCACACTGCCCTAGGAGTCAATCAAGGGTATAATAGTGCATTTAGTTGCCAGGTCTTCCTAGTCTTCTCTAGTTTTTGACAGTGTTTTAGTCTTTCCTTGTTATTTGTTTTTAATTACCTTAACATTCATGAGTACAGTCTGGGTTTGGCTGATATTTTTATCATAATTAGAAACTGGTGGGAGAACAACCACCACAGAACTTCCCATCACTTCAAATCAAAGGAAACACTATAGCCACATGACTGCACAGGTGATGCTAACCTTGAAGGCTCAAGAAGTTGGTGTATTTCAGGTTTCTCCACTGCAGTTACTGTTTTACCCTTTCCCTACTGTACTTTTTGGGAACAAGTAGTTAAGTCTAGCCCATCCTCAGGGGGAAGGTGAATTTTAGATTCCCCTCTTGGAGGGGTAGTGTCTACATATATATTATTTGGAATTCTTTTGTGGGAAGTTTTGTCCTTTCTCTTCAATTTCTTTATTTATTCGATTATTTATCTGCATTCACATGTATGTGTCTATATATATCTTTAAAAACTTTGGGTTATAATCCACATCTACATTAGTTATTTTGTCACAAATTTTTCTATCTTTGATCATTGGGAGCACACGGAGGTTGTGTCCCTTTAACTTCAGTTCATTTTTAAATGATTTGTCTTCTCATTGATTACCAGACTTTATGGAAATGCTTAATGGATGGTGTATGCATTTGTATGCAAGGAGGAAGGCAATACAGGGATGAGTAGATGAGTTGGATGTAACAAACTAATAGAAACATAAATTCTAATAAAATGGAAATGAGAAGTGAGAAATTCTAGAAATTAAAACAGACATTTTTGAAGGCAAAAAGACTTTGAGGAAAATAAATTATTGATTGTCTACAGAAATTTTTTATACTACCCAAATTATTTTTACCAGACATGTTAAAGTATAATTTATATACCTCTTCTAGAATGTCACATAAATGGAATAATAGAGTATGTAGTCTTTTGTTTTTGATTCTTTCCACAATACATGATGTTTATAAGCCTTATCTATACTGTTGTGTGTATTCGTATTTTGTTCTTTTCTGTTGCTGAGTATGGATACCGTGGAAACTCCACAGTCTGCTATCCTTTTACCAGTTCATGCATGTTTTAGCTGTTTCTAGTTTTAACTTCTATGAAAAATACCACTATGAACATATGCATACAAGTCTTTGCATGGACACATTGTTGTCACTTCTCTTGGGTAAACACTGAATAGTGGAATTGTTGGGTCATTTGGCAACTCTGTATTTAACATTTTGAAGAAATTCAAAATTGTTTGTCACAGTGGTTGCACCAATTTGCATTCCTGCCAGCAATGTATGAGTCAAAATACTGCCACATCCCCATGACACTTGATATTGTCTGTCTCTTTAATTTTAGACATTCTAATACGAGTTAGGTAGTACAGTGGTACTTCGGTACTCAACTACTTTGAAACTTGTGGAATTTGGTACTTGACGCATTTTGACATGAAAGTTTCATCCCGGTACTCGTCATTGGTACTCGCCACGCAAGCGTCGGTTGCCTTGTGACTTGCTACCCTTTCCAGCCAAAACAAAGGGTCACATGTTAGTCACGCAGTAGCTCTTGCCCTGTGCGAATCCCCTTGTGGTCTTATCTTAGCTTCTGTGGTCATTTTGTGTATTTTTCCTTTTTTTTTCTCATCGTTGGTCCTAAAAAAATGAGCAGTGATAGTGCTGAGCAGAAAAGAAAATTACTTTGCACCACCATTGAGCAAAAAAAGGAAACAATAGGCAAATATGAGAACAGTACTCACATTATTGATCTTGCTAGGGCATACGGTATGCCTAGAACAACGGTCTCCACCATCATTAAGAATAAAGAAGCAATTGAAAAAAGGCTTATGTTGATGAGTTAGTGGAGGAACATTGTGAGAAGTCCAGCACTGAGGAGCTGCAGGAACTATGGAAGGAGCTGCAGCAAGTGGTGGCTGAAGAGATTTCTTCTGGTGAGGAGGAGATAAGGGAGGGTGTCCCCTGTTCCTTGATAAAAGAAATGTGTGCAAAATGGGCAGAAGTACAGAACTTTGTGAGGAAGTACCATCTGGACAAAGCTCTGACAAGCAGCAATGTGAATTTATTGAATGACCAAACCATTTCCATTTTCAAGGAATTCTAAAAAGATGACAGAAGCAGTCCTCATTGGACAAGTTTTTAGTGAAGGTGACAAAGAGTGTGTCAGAACCTGTGGTAAAAGTTGAAAAAAGGCAGAAAAGAGAAAGAACACCTGAAGTGCAAGTGCCCGATGTTCTATTGGAGGGGACTCTCCTTCCCTCCAACACCCCAGGTACCCTCTCCTCCTCACACTCTCCTCCTACCACCCCGTTAGGTCATGAACTCTTCTCAGTACAGGTAAAGTGAAGTTTTTATTTTATTTAATCTAAGTATCCATTTATAGATTTATTTGTCATGTAAAATAATGATATACAACCATATCTTTTTACATTTTGCCTTAAAAATGTCATTGTCTTGGGTTTGGGAACACATTAAATTTATTTACATTATACCTAATGGGAAAAATTGGTTTAGTACTCCTTGTTTTTGGTACTCATCGCGCCTCCCAGAACCGGTTAACGATGAGTACCAAGGTATCGCTGTATCTCATTGTGGTTTTATTTATATTTTTCTTGTGCTTATTGTCCATTCATATATTTTTTTTTGTAGGGTCATTTTAAATATCTTGCCATTATTTTAATGGAATATTTCCTTAGCACTTTTGAGTCGTTAAATTTGTGTGTTTTTTTTTTTTTTAAGCAAGTATATTCTACATAAATGTTTGTTAACAGATACAGGTATTGCAGATAGCTTCCTCAAATCTGTGAATGGATTTTGTGTTTTTATTTATGTCATCCAAAAGCAAAGGATTTAATTTTGATGAAGTCCATTTTATCATTGCTTTACTTTTATGGATTGTACTTTTTTCTGTTTAAAAATATCTTTGTGTTATACAATGTCACAAAGATTTTTTTCTATTTTTTTCTACTGTTAAATGATTTCAGCTATTCCCTTTAAGTCCATGATTCATTTTATGGTGTGGTATGTGTGTCTGTGTGTGTTTATGTGGTAAGAGTTGAGAGTCGAGTTTCATTATTTTTCCAGACATTATTCAGTTATTTCAGCACCATTTATTGAAAATAGTATCTTTATCTCATTGAATTACCCATGTACCTTTGTCAAAAAGCAATCCCTGATTACAGATGGGCATATATCTGTACTCTATTCTTTTACATTGATCTAAGTGTCTATCCTTATGCAAATAAGGTGCTGTTTGATTAGTGTAGCTTTACAGTAAATCTTGAAGCCAGGTAGTATAAATTCTCCAAACTTAGTCTTTATGGAATTGTTTTGGATAATTTAGTTTCTGTCTTTCCATGTAAATTTTAGAATCAGTTTGCCATTTTATTTAAAAAGATCTGTTGTGATTTTGATTGGGAATATTTTGGATCTATAGACCAATGTGGGGAGAATTACAGTCTTAATAAAAGATTTATTTTCTTTTGGGTGGAGAGGGTTTCCAAAAGGGCCTTCATTATTACTCAGAGCAGAAGTTATGATCTATATTATTTTAAATATAGAAATATCCTGAGTTTTAAAGATCCTTTTAAAGCTGTCTTTGCTGCATATTTGGGACATTCCAAAGGAAAGTAAATGGAAAGTCATTTTACGATGTTACTTATTGTATTACTCCTAGTCTTTGTGCTTCTTTTATGTGTGCAATCCAAATGTCACCCAATCTCATCAGCTTATACAGAAACAGTAGTATAAAATGTATATTCGTATGCAAATATATGGATTTCAAGCCCCCAATTTAACGGAAGAAATGTCTGACAATGTGATCTCCTTTGTCCTGGCTGTTTCTGAGAATCAACAAAGAGATTCTGTCTTATTTCTATAGTACATAAGTACAGTTTGGACAGGAAGAGTCCCCATGCAAAAGTTTTGTGTTTTTCCCATGGTGTCAAGACTTGCATTTCATTCAGCCATTCAATCCATATTTATTAGAGACTTACTCTTGTACCAAGCATGGTTCTAGGCACTTGGGTAGAGCCGTGAACACGATAGGCACAGCCTTGAGCACATAAATCTTAAGTTTAAATCAACTTCTGCATCTGCAGCCTGAGAAGCGACTTCAAGAACATTAACTGCTAATGCCGTTGGTTGTGAAAGCGCAAGTGTTATGTGCCATGCACTTTGTTTCCTTCATGCTCCCTAATGTTCAGAGCCACACAGCATTGCTGAGTCCTGATATGGTATAAAAAAATGACCCTTTTCCAGCTCTGATAGACTTTGTCCTTTAGAGACTTAAGCAGCCCTATTTTTGAGCCGTCTGATATTTCTAATTTGAACAGTCTTTTGACTCCTGATTCACACCCTCATCATTAATATCATACTGTCCCCTAGGCAGACAGTGTGCTTGAGTTTTGGCCCCCATTCATTTAACTATAGTTGCTCAAATGCATTTCAAAGAACCATATTGAATGAAAGCTACACCATACATTAGAATCTCCAATTCTGCTCTCTGTTCCTCTGTTTCAACCAAATGTTTTGCTTTTAACTCAGAAGAAAAGGAGATATTCATGCCCCAAACAAACTATATTCTAATGCTTGGTATTTGTGGGGTATCTTTTTTTGTTCAAACAGTAAAGGATTTACTGATACACATAAGTAATTGAGTTATTGCTTCACATTTGACTATATTAAAACATAACATAAGCTTAAAACCTCACATGATTTTTTTTGCTGAGGAAAGTTTCATTTCAGGGCCAAAATATCATGAAATTAGGGGTATAAAACAGTACTGATATTTTTCCCCCTTTGATTATAAAGGGAAGGAGACTTAGTTCAATTAGTGAGGAAATAAGATAATCAGGGACAAACCACAGAATATTTCATTGTCTTTTGTAAGTAAAATTGAAATCCTATTTAGTTATGTTCTGAATACAGCTAGCTTCAAGGGAAAATCATGCAGAGTTTAAAATTTCCATGATAGGTAAGCATTAAGCAGATCAAATAAGGTATAATTATTTTTCTTCATGTTTTTTGAGAACCAAATAATGCATCAGGAAACCTGAATTTTTTTTATATATGTCTCTTTATTGTAATATATGGAACTGGGTTTTCCAAGTATGACCAAATGGAAAGTCAGCTTATTACTGTTTCCATGGCTGATTTATAATTTTTATGCAGGGCAAGTTTTGGAGCATTCTCCTATTTCATCTTAACTTCCTAAAGTATGAGACAATGTTCTTTGAGTGTTTCCAACTGTTGTCAATTAAAAGGTCACAATTTCAAAAGATCCTGAAGTCGGGTGTTGGTAGTTGGCTGTGTGATAGAGTAACTGGAAATGACTCATTTAACTGCTGCTTTGTCTCATGCTTCAGATGCTCCTCTTTTAAGCTATGTGCAAGTCTAAAATGAACTCTCTTGTTCTATTCTCAAAGGCAGCCTCTAAAAGCTACAAGTATTATTTGAGTAGTGGGAAATTTACAATACTGGGAAATAGACACCTCTGAAGTCTTCTTAGAAATATAATTCACACCCCAGCATGTTCAAGAGCAATCAAATCCATTCGATAATTGCTTCAACATATATTTATTGAGTTCCTACTCTTATTCACTGCATACTAAGCAGTTACCGAAGCGAATATCTTGTCCTCACAGAACCTATGTTCTTGTGCGGACATAAAGTCAGCAAGTAAACCTTTAACTGTGCGGTAAAGTAAAATCCTGTGATAATGCACCAAAAAGAACTTGTATGCAAGCATAATGTAACTGGCCATTAATTCCCTGTCCTCTCCTGCTCTCCAACATGGGATGGCTAAAATTCTAGTCTTCTAAATATAAGAAGGAGGGGACAGGGCAAGTGGGGAAGTGGTTAACTTGTTAATGTCAGCTGGAGTTCCTTGCTATAAAGAAAAGCCGCTAAGGGGTCAGGTAACAATGGGAGGGGGGGTAATTAATTTTAATAGGATAGCCAGGAATGACCCCTTTGCAAAGGTGACATTTGAGCAGACCCCTAAAATCCTGAGGAAGCAAGCCAGGCAGATATCTTGAGAAAGAGCATTTTGAGGGTAGAATTCACAGGAATTTCTAAAGGATTTGAGGTACAGCATGAATGGAAGAAAAGTGTTAAGAACAATACCTAAGTTTCTTTCTTTCTTTCTTTCTTTCTTCTTTCTTTCTTTACTTCTTTTTCTTTCTCGTTATTTATGTTAGTTCATCTTATCTTCGTGTCTATATCTATTGCTATTGACGTCTTCTTTCCTGTACTTACTTCCTCTTTCTTTTTCTTCTTTCCCCTCCCTCCTCCCTCCTTCCTTCTCTCTCTTCTTTCTTTCCTTCCTTCCTTCCTTCCTTCCTTCCTCCCTTTCTTTTTCTTCTTTAAAAAAAAGGAAACCTTAAGCTACTGTTTACCTTTCAACTGTTTTTAGCATAGTTTTAAATAGCTGTCAATTATGACCAACAATGTGATTGTCAATAGAATCTATGTGATGATACACTTAAAATAAAAAAGAGATTTCTCTCTTGCAAAAATACTACTTGGGCCTAATAACTAAAGTTTATAGGCAGCAAATTGCATGAATGAAAATTTCCCAGGCTATTTGAAAGTGTGATACCTTATCATTGTTTGCCTTTTTAGATATTTAATTTTCCTTTCAGTTGTATAAAGATTGTTATTTAAATTAAAGTGAATTATGATAACTTATATTTTGTGAATTCCATGATAAGTAAAGCTATCTTGGAAAATAGAAAGTCAGGGATAAGGATAGGTTCCTAACTCTGAATATATATCCCTATCAGATAACTGAGGAATGTCATCTAAAAAATTAAAATGTTAACATCTTGTCAAATACTGTACTCCAGAAAATTGTTAAAATTGCTTTGGTATGTTTTCTCTCTTAGTCTAATTTTAGAACTTAGTGTTTCAAAAGATATGGATTTGAGTGTATAAAGGTATTAGTGTATAGTTATTAGTATGATTCTACTTTCTACTCCATATGACAATACTTTTCTGTACAAACTAGTGTAGAGTAGTGAAATAAGATTTCTGAGGTATGAAGCATTAGCTATTTCTCTTTCTTATGAGTTCTTCTAATACTTGGTGTATATCTCATAATTTTTAAAATTTATTTGTACTCACTATCATAGTTAATGCATACACATTTATTTTGAGTTTTGCAAATGTAGAAATTAGGTATTTTATTCCCCAACCTCTGATGCAAAAGCATTTTTAATGTGGCAGTAAATAGCATGGTCTTTTATACCAGCTAGTCTGAGATATGCATCTTAGTTTTGCACTTATTGGTAATGAGAGTTACTTTGTTTAGAAATTTAACTTTTCCAAGGCTCAAGTTTTGTCATTAGTGTTAGATGGGTTTAACAATTATATCTAATTTTTTGGATTATGTAAGAAATAAATAAGATAGTACATAAATAAGAATAGAGCCTAGTTTGCAGAGTGATTAATGTATGTCAGCTATGATTATTTTACATGAAAAAGAGATCTTTAAATGATTCATGCCTATGTGTAAACCCTGGCTCCACTTGTCTTAGTTGTAAGAGCTTAGGAAATATATTCAAACTCTCTGGTTCTAGGTGTTTTGAAGTTTAAAAATTATTATTTCCATTTTAATCATCTGAATTAGGACATACCTGTGGAATATTTTAAGATTATGTTTTAGTGAAACTAGTAGCAGGGTACCCATATAAAAGAGAAATCCCATAGCTGTACATCTGAGACTAAGCATTTTCCAATATAATTTTCTCCTATTGTAGAAAAAAATTCAGCATTCTCTTTTAGAAGAGAAAATTTGGGAAGTTGTCAGTAAGCCTTTGTTGTCTTTATAGAACCCCATGTTGAAAATTTCCTTCAGGTATTTTGTCTCCTCTATCCAAATGGGTTGAATTCTGCCTATTATTAGAGTCAAGATTCCGGTATTCATTTTATAAGAGAGCTAATTCAGCAATAAAGGTAAAGTTTTTGAAGAAGTATCTTCCAAATAACACAACATTAAAATACATAAAACATAAATTGCACTTAAAAATTTTAGGAGAAGTAGAAAGAAACATAATCATGATAGAAAAGTTTCAACATGTTCCTCATTAAGTAGAAAGCATAATTAACACTATAGAGAGATTTGAAAAAATGATTAATTTAAATGGACTAAGTACAAACTTAATAGTTATATGTCTTAGATTGTGTGCCCTCAAAAGCAGAAACAAACAAAAAAATGACTTGAATGTTGCTAGCTTATTTCAGAGATGATCCCAAGGAGCACAAGGAAACAGGGAAGTAGGATAGTGAATGGAGAAAACCTGTAGTTGTGTTAATGAGCGGGTTACCACTGTATCTGGAACCCAGTCTCATTGAAGAGATCCTGAAAAACCATGTAGTATTCTGCCTCAGAATATATTACCAGAATACATATTAACAGAAGATGGAGAAACTGGGCATCAATCCAACAGCCAGTTCCATATTTATTGTGAGTCTCCACTGTTTCCCATGGCATAGATACATCTTAATTTGAAGGTTGACATGCTTGAAGCAGAAAAATACCCAGCACAGGTGCCTCAGCAGAAAAGACGAGAGACAGTTTGAAATAAAAAGCTGTGAACCTGGCAAGTTAACTCAGAGGTGAACCAAAGAGACCAAGGGTAGGGCATGAATAATGTCTGCCACAATGTTAAATGCCTCTGTCATTGGTTATGCCAATGCCTAAACATTGGTTACAAAACAGTATTATAATATTTTATATATATATATATATATATATATATATATATATATATATGTAGATAGATAGTATATATAGTAGAAAAAAACTAGAATAAATTCCAGAAATTTATAAAACAGAAATTGCCTCTCCTTAAACTTTAGCATGCAGAAGAATCACCATGGATTCTGGCCCCATCCACAGAAATTCTGATTCAGTAGCATTGTATGGGGCCCAAGAATTTGGAATTTTAACAAATTGTATCTCTGATGATGCTTTTTGCAGAGTAAATTTTGAGTAGCAGCTAGTGTAGATCACATTTTCTGAACATATTCTGTAATTTAAAAAAGTAAATCCCCCAAATGACACACAAAATTAATCACTTTGGAAATAAAAAAAAAACTTGTGGTCACCTATTTTTCTTCCATCACATACCCATTCCACAGCAAATTCTGTCTACTCTTATTTCAGATGTGTCATAATTTCATGATTTCTCAGTGCCCCCCACTGTGGCAATGTGTGATATGCAACTGTAACACCAAATATGTACCAGCCATGTGTGATAAAGATGTGTAGAAAGAAATATATGATATTAGACTCATAAATATGAATAGCCATAGTATCTATTTGTATATGTTAAGGAAGTATCTTTCTATTTCTATTACACAAAAATATTAATTGGGAATCTTTATGATTCTTTTGGCACATTAACAGCATACAATCTAGGGATACATCTTATGTTTTTCTTTTCCTTTTATCTATTAGAATGTGTAATCCATTTATAGATTTCCTAATGTAGAAATATAATAAAATAATCATCATTACCAATCACTCCCTAATCGAATCATGGTTTTCCACATATAGCTACAGACAATATAAATAATGGAGGTTAGGTATATGGGTGATGTTTGGCTGTGAATGTTCTGTGGAATATGTTGTTATAACTTCTCTACTGGTTTTGGGTGGGGGGGGAGAGGGTCATGTTTCTTCTATATCTATATATGGAGTATATTAAATAAGTAGCTGTCACTGGCAGTGTTGTCTAGGTCTGATGTGTTGTAAGCAGATCACTTTTGGACCAACATAACCTCTTTCCTGATTTTTGGTTTGTTAATATTTTCTATCACAAGTAAGTCTTGAAAGCTAGCAGTATTGTCCATTTCACATAGTTGTCCTTTTTATTAGTGACATAGAGGTGTCTCTGGTATATCAATTTAACAATGAATTATTTAATAAATGGGGTGGGGACAACTGATTAACTATTGGAGGAAAAAAGGAAAAGTTGGATCCTTATCTCGTATCTTACACAAAAATATATTCTAGATGGGTCAACAATTAGAATTTTTTTTAATGAAAAGAAAAAAACATGAAACACTAGGAAAAAAGATGTGTTAATGTTTTAAAATCTTGCTAGTGACTTTAGCTCATCTAAACATGTTGCAAATACCAAAAGGCATGAATAAAATTATAAAAAATTTAAGCAAATTAAAATTAACAACTTGAGCACAATATTTGCTGGATTATGATAAAGGACTAATATTCCTAATATGGAAAATATCCTTGCAAATAAAGAATAAAAAAACCCTGTAACCTCACAAAGAAATCTGTAAAAGGATAATTCACAGCATTAGCTTTTAAGAGGAAAAATAGGATGCAAGTTAAATTTCATTAATAGAGAATAGTTATGCATAATATAGTAATGTTAACTAATATTAGACAGCAATAAAAAAGAATAAGGTATATCTATATGGACTAAAATGGAAAAGATTGTAACACACTAAACAAGGGGAAAATAATTTGCTCAATAAATTCTTGAATGTATTTTTACAAAAATCTTGTGAAATTACATCTCATATCCATAAATATAAATATATATATATTTCTAAACATTTTGCTTAGAAAATTGTGTAAATATCTTGAAGCAAATTGTTGCAAATTAATACACTGAAGAGAAGAAAATATTGTAATCCCTAAATGTGTCAAAAGCAGGAAAATGTTAATATTCATTACAGATGTTTTCATGGCCATTTCTTTCTTCCAAGCTGTGTGCGGCCTTTGATTTTTGTTTCCTTTCCTGTAATAGTTTCATTCATAAGTCAGGCTTATTCTTGTGGATTTTCATACTTTTAGTACTGTACCTGAACCTACATTCCGTTTTTCTCTTTTATTGTTTCTATTTTCTTTGGTTCCTAAAATGACAGCTTAAGAAATTAATTTGATTTCAGTTTATCAGGTGTGGTGTGTGTGTGTTTCAATTTGATAACTGCTTTCTTTGATTCTCTATGAGTTGATGTTTTAGTGCCTTAAAACTGATGGCCATAAAGATAATTTTGATAATTTAGTAAGAAGATTAAAGCACAATTCCCCAAATGTTTTAAGAATTAATTAGGTGACAGTGTGTGAAAATAGGAGATAATTATTAGATTTTTTCTCTTGCTTCAAAGCTGGAGAAACTTCAGTTTAAACATTTTTTGTTTAAATTTGAGTAGGAAAAAAGGACCTTTCAATTTGGTAATACATTCATTGGCTTGACTACCATCTGTAAATTTAGAATAAAATCCATACATTTTAAAAGCAGACGTTACATAATTTTGTCATCAATGACGAAACCCTAGAAAAGTCTGTAGTGAAGCATATCAGTTAATAAATTTATGAAAGATGCTTACATTTACACTGTTTTGACAAATATTAGCTTTAATAATATAGGTAAATAAAATGTACTCTCATTTTAAAATTAGGATAAATTCCACACCTTGTGCTACACAGCAGGGAAAAGTCTCAAAATAATTTTCACTTGTCAATTTCTAGTAAACAAAACAAATGATGTTTACCTAAACATACGGTGACTTTCTTGGAAAGAAGTGGAAGCTTAAGCACTACGTGGCAAACTTTTGCCATCCAATTCCACTCAAAGTTTGGTTTATGCTTGAAAATAAATCAAATTATTCTAAATTCCATATCATTTTTTCATTCTTGTGGTGTAATGAATTAAAAAATAAGTCACTAGGCAGGCCTATATGGATTCTATGTTTGGGAACCATCTAGGATTGTTTTCAGAGATTGAAAAGCTCATTCAGAATAAAAAAACTTTTACACAGATTAGTATTAAGGAAAATGATATAATATTACCGATGTTTTTTGCTATGCTTGAGAAACTGCTTCTTTAATACTTGATTTCTGGTAATTAACAAAGATCCACATTTATAGTATAAAGAAATAATTTTCTTACTTAAGAAACTACCATTGGATAAATGGAAAGAGTGTCTGACAAACTCATTCATTGTTATTTCTTGGTGAATCTTTTTCTGATTACTTTATTAACATCTGAAGACAATTAGAATGAAAAATTTCCTGTTCGCTTTTGAGATTCTCTTTTATGAATTTAAATACTATTTACTTCACAGTGATATTAAATGTATAAAATTAAATTCACAGCATTAAAAATATATTTAAACTAGTTGAGATTTAAGGTTTAGCAGATGTTTAAGAATTGTACTCTCATTATTACAATCTCTGTATAGAGAGATGCCAATATTATGAAATATCAATAGTGATCTTTGAATTCACAACCTTCATAAATTAACTGTAAAATTTACACAATTTCTTTATTAAATTTATACCTGAGTTTTCACATCTGCAGAGCCCAAATTACAGATGAGCAAATGAAAGCCGGAAAGTTAAATAGCTTGTCCAAAATCACCCAGCTAATTAAAGACACTGCAGGTTTTTACACTCTGTATCTTTCTGACTCTGAAAACATCACATAGAGGCCAGTGAGAATGTTTGGGAAACATTATCTGATATTGTACAAGTTAAACTTAAACAGACTTGTAGTTTCCAGAACCTCAGAGAATGTGATTAAAGGCAGTATACCCTCTAGTGCTCAGTTCATAGATGTGGGTTTTCTCCAGTGACTAGGATATAGGGACAGACCCTTCAGTGTATCCCTGTTCTTAATTTATAACAATCTATATTTTTTGACAATAGCATTACTGCAATTTCCAATGAGTAAACTGTAAAAAACCCAAGGGTTGGAGTAATAAGGGTTAAAATGAAATAAAATGCGTACTACAAAGTGACTACCATTGCACTAATGGAATTTCTGTAACCACTGCTTTTCTCAATATAAGCTTTCTTGTATGCTTTTTGTTTGTATTGGCTACTTTGGGCCATTTTTTACAGCTTTTGAACCAACATGAACCTGCTTTATATGTAGCTACTTGGTAGAGTAGAAGTGTTAATTACCTCTTTCACACACTCCTGCTTTGCACTATAAGCACTAAAATCCCCCAGGTGGACCCAGGCCATTTTACCTGCCATCTGTCACTCAGGTGCTCTGGGGATCCTGCTATCCTTTTTCTCACTATTTTCCCCATTGTTCTCACTCAAAATAGCATTTACATTTTTATTTAACTGCAAAATAATAAAATTTAAACAGCCACTTAGAGGGAAAAATGCTGAATTGTAACAGTATTAGGTAATCTCCATGCATCCTCATGAACTTTTTCAGCATTATTGTTTGGGCTTATGTTTTTTAAAGGCATACTTGCTTTGTAATTAATTATACATTTATAAGGAGATTTCCCTGGTTGAGCCTATTGACTTTAGACTCACTCTTTGTTCCTAACTGAAAAACAAAAAATAATGCTGTCTGTATTAAAATTGAGCTAATAAAGGGTGATACGATAATTACAACATTTATATTCTAGTCTTTACTTATTTTGATTTTTGAATGGGTTGAAAACATATTGGTACATATGCAAAAAAAAAATGGTTCTCACACTTTTTAACATATTTTTTTCCAGGGAGTTTTGAATGGTCCTTTGAATATACTTAACGATTAGACTACTACAGTTGAATAATGATACTTAAACAATGCAACAATGATAGATCCAGCACTCAATAGGGAAGGCATTCTATTTATGCCCCAGTCCTCCCACTCTTTTCTACTCCAACTAAGCCAGACTTCATATTGTCTAGGAATTAAATATCTGCAGGATAGTATATATTTATAGCCTCTTTCCTATCAGTATAATTCTACTTACTCTAGCATGTGGCATTAAAAATCTGAGTGACTTGTTTTGTTCATGTTATAGATAATTGTGCTGGTCCCATTCAATCTAAAATTATTGAATTGCCAGTTTTCTGCTTCTTGATTTTTACTGGATTCTGACCCTTCCTATGTTCTAATTTCAATTGCAGTTACCCACTTGTTTGTCTTTTCTCACATGCAAGCAGGTGTGGGTGGCAGATGTGCAGTCAGGATTTTTCATTGGAGCAATGCATATTACATGATACCTCCATGAGCAATCAGAATATAAAGGCATGCTTATCTATGAATATCTGTTTATTTAAAACAATCTCATATTAGAAAAAATAATCCAGACTTTAAATCACATGTGATTCTAGAAATACTAGCCTTTATTCTTTGCATTTACTAGAGTTGTTGCACTCAGCAGTTTTCAAGGTTTATTAAATTTGTCAAAGTGGCTTGCGGGAGGGACAAATAAATTGGTGAAGCCAGAGTTTGTGCTGATTACAAAAGGTTGCAGATGTAATTCAGCCTGACCTAATAAAATAAAAAAAAAAAAGATAATACGGATTAAGATTGAATAGGTACCATACATTTAGTAGCATAGCTTTCTCAAGTAGTTTTTCCTCCTATTATTAAGTACATTTTTTCCTTTAGTTACATCCTGGTTAGCAACCTGAGATGATAATAATACTGACTGGCACAATTATGAATTCTTTAAAGCAACAATGGAAATTTTGACGCATCTTGCTGTACTTGGAAGGAGTTCTAAAAATCCTTGGCCATTAAAAATTCTTATACTCTTATTCTCTTTAAATTGTTATCTTTTAATCAACCATTGAATTTTCATCTTTTAATCAACCATTGTAGTTGTTTGATGTGTCACAGGAAGAAAATAGAAGGATCTGTAGTTTACTGGACCAAAAAGAAATCAACCCTCTCAAAATAAGGAGAAAGACTTTGAGTTGTAATCCTACTAAATTGTACCGTTTTCTACTGGCACATAAATGTTCACATCCATAACCTAAGTATATGAGTATGTATATCACAAAAAATTATATAAATCAGTTGTGCTTGGAAATATATCAAACTGTAATACAATATATTTTTCCATAAGAATTCATTATATTTTAATGCCTTCAGTTAGCAAGTGGTCCCTTTTGTGTGAACCCATGTAAGTCTGTAAGGTTACCCTTGTCTCATAGATTCAATTAAAAAAGAGAAAGGTCTTCCTCACAGCCTTAAGGATGGTGACCTTAGCCATATGAGCATAACTGAATTTCACAACATTGACAGTGGCATAGTGACAGTGCCTTCATGGTAGGCTAGAGAATGCTTTGCAAGATGCAGTGATTTCATCTGAGGTTATATTATTTTCACAATAAAATGATTTTGATTATATTTTGGCATGAATTAATATGTTTTGCTTTGTATCTAAGTGAAAACTAAAACATTTTGATGTTTGAATCATTGAAAATTAGTATTTGGATTTCATGCTGTCCTGTTAAGTTTTATCTTATGGAATATTTTGTAAATCATATTTACTTGTGTGTCTGGTTTTTTTTTTTTTAATGTACTACAATCTTTATTTTCTATTCCTTTTAATGTATGTCGAATTCAAAGATTTAACTTAATCCTGCTTATGTTTTAAATCTTTAACATTTGTCCATGCAACGCATTTAGTTAATAACGATGCTATAGATGGAATTTATTTCTACAAACACTTTCATGTATATAAATTATGAAAAACATTAATGCTGCTGCTGCTGCTGGTTACCGTAGAACAGGGTTCAAGCTACAACTTCCCTAAGATATCAGAGGGAACAACTTTATTTCCTCCCATATCCCTTCACGGTGTATTTTATGAGCTATTTAGTCCTATCGAGGTTTGGGGGCATAAGAAGAGCTGTTTTGTGATCAGGTTTTGATGGAAAATTGGCTCATGTGACCATGGGGTTTGGCAAATTTGAAGTCTGTAGGGCGTCTCAGGCTAAACTCCAATAAAGTTGATATTGTAGTTCTTAGGGCCAATTTCTCATGGGCAGGTGGCTGGCTGCAAATTCCAGAAAAAGTCAATGCTAATGTTAGAAAGATACTCTTCTGACTGCTGAAATCCTGAGTTCTTGCTTTTAAGACCTTCAAATGATTGGATGAGATTTACCAAGTTTTCAGAGAGCAATTTCTTTGTTGATGATAGATGCAATTAACTGACTGTAGACACTAATCTCATTTACAGAATACTATTATAGTAACAAGTAGGCTACTGTTTGACCAAAGAACTGGACACTAGAATGTAGCCAAGTTGAAAAAAATTAACTGTCATAGTTCAACTCTTGTCAACTTGGCACCATGTACATCTCCTTACACCATACTTAATCTATAAATAAAGATACATCTGTCCTGCATGCAACCCAAAAGTCTGAAGATGATGCAAGTTCTTGGATGATATTCACTCTTATGCTAGTTATCCTGGAACTTATATTATGACAAAGTTAATACAACTTTTGTTATATTAATAAGGGGATAAGAGAAGGAAGGAAATGATGATAGACACAAAAAAATACTCATAATAAAAAAGGCAGAAATATTCATAACCATTACAGTCCTTATTTTTGCAATTGGTTATTGCATAGTCATAGCTTAATTTATAACCATCTTCTTCCACTACCCATTTTATATTCCCCTGATTGTCGGCAAGCTCCTTAGCAGGTCATGGTCCTTTGCATGGTGGGGTGACCTCACCTTCACTTCTTAATGGTTTGAAATGGGTTGTTGTAGTTTTCAATTTACTTTAATCACATGATATGGTAATAGTAAGAGACACCCTAAGGGATCTCCTGTACTCCAGGCAAAGGGTTCTTTACCTCTATTCTGTAGTAGCAGTCCAATTTCCCCTAGGAAGTCAGGATCAGTCGCCCCAGGCAGTACATTAACTCCCTTATTTGCCTGTTGATTCAGAAACATGAGGCACCCAAAGTGGCTGGGTGGCAGTTTTAACTTCCAGTTAAACAGACTCATTGTTGTGTATTCTGGTGGAAGCACCCCTCCCTCTAAAACTAAATCCTCTAGACTAGCAGATCAGAAGGTCATAGGGACAGGAAGCAAAATTTTTTTCTACTGGATCATTAGTGAGTGTTGTCACTACCATTTGTACCCCTTGATTCCTGGCACTGTGAATCCTGGATATGGGAGAAATAGTAAATTTCACTGTTTTTGTTTTTAGATTTCTTTTCCACCCAATGACATGCAAATGTTTTACCCAATAAGTCTAGAGTAGTTGCTACTTATTGCCCACTAGGTCCCAATTAGCATATACCATTAATGCAATGAACAAGTATGGAAGGGAATGCCAAATGAGATCCTTGAGGACTAGATCTTGTGGAAGGGAATGCCAAATGAGATGCTTGAGGACTAGATCTTGTGGAAGGGAATGCCAAATGAGATGCTTGAGGACTAGATTATTGTAAAGGGCTGGAGAGTTGATATACCCTAAGTTAAGATGGCAAACTTGTATTGCTGACCTTGATATCTGAAAACAAACTTTCTGGTGGTTTTTTAACATCAGGCATCAGGAAAAAAACATTTTTCAGGTCAATAGCTGCATACCAGGTACCAGAGAAAGTGTTAATTTACTCAAGCAATGGTACTACCTGTGTAACAGCAGCTGCAATTGGAGTCATCACTAGGTTAAGTTTATAATAATCCTTGTCATGCTCTATGGTCCATCTGTTTTCTGTGCGGTTTTCTAATAGGAGAGTTGAGTGGGGATGTGGTGGTAATCATTACCTCTGCATTTTTCAAATCCTTGATGGTGGCACTAATCTCTGTAATTCCTAAAGGAATATGGTATTGCTTTTGATTTGCTATTTTCCTAGGTTGAGTCAGTTAGAGAGACTGTACTTGGCCTTCCCTACAATAACCCTCACTCCACATGTCAGGAAATTCTGCTTGTTGGGGATTCTGCCTGTTGCTGAGTAGGTCTATTCCAATTATGCGTTCTGGAACAAGGTAATAACCACCAGATAGGTTAAGGGACCCACTGGACCCACTGTGAGACAGACATGAGCTAAAATGCCATTGATTACCTGACCTCCATAAACCCCTACCCTGAATGGTGGGCCCAGTGATGATTTGGGTATTCTGTGATCAGTGTCAATTCGGAGTTAGTGTCCAGTAATACCTGAAAAGTATGATTGTTTCTTTTTCACCAATGCAACATCTCTCTGGTAAAAGGCCATCACTTTCCTTGGGGAAGACTGGGAGAAAGATAAACAGTATAAAATTTTTGCAGTGCAACAAGGTCTTCACTTACGGGGACCTAACTTTCCATTAATTCAAGGGGTTCTAGCTATAAACTTTCTCAAGTCTAGGAATTGATTGAGGGTCCATTAATCTCTGTTTTGGGGATTTAAGTTAGATTTTTGTTCACTTGACCTAAAACACTTCTGCTTATATAGATTCAGTAAGAATTTAGTAGATTGCCCATCCATTTGTCTGTTAAGGAGGCCATAATTAACTACCAATGCCATATGTCTCTGAGTATCAGACTATTCTGATTACTGCTTTGACTCTGCTATCCATTATGCTAACCATGTCTACTTGTCTTTGGTGATTAACTGTCACCACATGGCCTCTGCCATGCCAAGATCCAATTATCCCCAGTTTAGTGGCAGCAGTTCCCACTGTAATATCTGGCCTACGGAGAAGAGCAAGCACAGAGCTCTTCAGGTATGCTGGGGTGAGACCCAGCTCATGTGGCAGCCCTCCCTCAGAGAACTCAGACCCCAAGGCCTTGAGGGGAAAAGTAGAAACAGTTTAAGCTTGGCTTCTGATAACCTTAGACCCTGGCTGGGACAGGGTCCACTGAGAATTAAATAAACTGCACCTCTTTACACTGCTGGGGAGCTGTAGGCTGACAAGCGCCACCTTCTGGGAAGGATAGGAAAAGCACAGAGTCTAGAGGCCTCACAGGAAAGTCTGACAATCTTCTGGGTCTCACTGCCAGGGAAACCTGGTACTGAATACAGGAATACAGTCTCCTCCTGAGACCTGAACCTGCCTGGTCTTGGAAAATCTGATTGGGGTCATCAAGGAAGCCAGAAGCCTGAATTCTGGGATTGGAAAAATCCAAAACCTTCTCTCCACAGTTCCTCTTGTTGCTCCAAGTGGGAAGGTACATCTGATTTGAAGATTGGATGTCCCACTGAGACCAGATGACTGACATTCTCCAGCATCACGTCTCTGAACAGCTTTCTCTGGGATGTGTCCAGCAGGGACCACTCTTCCTTGGTGAAGTCTATAACTACATCTTTCAAGTTCACTAACTCCAGTGGCTGCATTGTCAATAGCTCAGCTGACAACTGTCTTCCTCTGGATTCTCACTCACAACCAGATAAGCACTTTCCCAGTTTTCACCATCCTATAGAATGCAGTAGAGAGGTGCTGTTTATTGTTTTCCTCAAGTTGCAGCGTGCTGAGATATGCCAGATCTGCATGTGCCTCCCTGGTGGATGCTGTGGGGTCAAAGCTTGATCCTCACCATGAAAACCACACCAGGGTCTGGGGAACTGAACCCCAAGATGTCTCTTGGGTGGTCTGAGATATCATGGGTTGCAAAAGGCAGGTTCAGGTGCCTGCTGGAGGGTACACCCCTTTCTGTCCCTCTGGCTGAATTTCTGAGACTTGTGAGTCTGTTTTAAGTATGTATGATTAAAAGTCAGCTCCAGAAGGCAGTAAAGAATAAACTCAACATTACATGCTTCCTCAGGTCATATATTATGAAATATACAGTACAACTTATAAAATTTTCTTTCCAAAGTAATTGAATCTGAATTTAATCAAGTCCATAGAATTTACCATAATTTAAAGGATTGTGAGGGTATCTTTGTTTGCTAGGGCTGCTACGTCAAATACCACACAGTGGTTTGATTTAAAGAATAAGAGTTTATTGTCTTATAGTTTTCAAGGCTAGAAGTCCAGCATTAAGGTACTAACAAGTCTGTAGTGTCCCAGCACTCCTCTGTCTCATGGCAGTCTCTCTTTCCTTATGCCTGCTACTCTGATTTCCAGTGACTCGAGCTTCTCCTGACTTATGGCTTCTTATGACTGTGTCTGAATTTTCCTTGCTTATATGGACTCCTTTTCAAGTGGATTATGGCCAACCTAGATTCAATTTAGCCATATCTAAATCGGATCTTCAAAGACCCTATACACAAAAGAGTCCACATGTTAGCTAATAACAACATCTTGAAAGGTCCTATTTACAAATGGGTTCACATTCACAAGAATGGATATTAAGACTTGAATATGCCTTTTGTGAGGTACATGATTCAATCCACATCCAGTGGATAGAGGAATATCTGAGAATATCTCAGAAACGCTTTTTGGCCAAGGCAAAGTAATAAGGAATGCAATTACATCTCTGCTTTAAACAGTCAAATAATGGAAAAAACACATGAAACAATGGTTTTTAATAAACTGTACATTGGGAAAAGAAGGATAGTGATCTCTGAGAAATGGGAAACAAATGAGGTGAGCCCTACAATCACCCCCAGCTTATTGCCTAGAGAGGGTTGCCAGGAAGTGGTACAAGGTGGGGTAACCAAAGTAGAGTTCAGAAGACTCTGAGTTCAGGAAATAGAGCTAAGAGACTGGGGAAACAAAATTGGCTAGATTTCAGGGCAAAGTACTGGAGAAGAGATCAGTATGTAGAGAGAGAATTCCAGAAAATTTCAGAGAAGCCCTCTAGAGTAGTCAGCTAACTATAGCTCAGCCAGAAATATATAAGGAAAGTACCCAAAGCTGGTAACAAACCATGCAAAAGGAGTAGATAAAATAGTGTTGGTGCTCTCCTAGGGCTGCAGATAGTGCCTATTCATGCTAACCAGATTGGAAACCACAAGATTCAGGTGGCTTTGAGTGAATTACACAGAAGGGTCTCCACTCAGCAGTGGAGAATGTACAGACCTAGATTGAACACTGCATGACTCAATTTTAAAATCGAGCCTGAAAGTATCAAAACATTTCCAGGAAACAGACATGTGTCTCAGAAGAAACCTCAGTATTATAAGAATACAAAAAATATCTGGTAACATACAAGGAAGAATTCATAATATCTGGCAATCAATAAAAAATTATCAGGCATGCAAATAAACAGGAAAATATGACCAAGTATGGGGTGATAAACAATTGAAAACAGCCAAGAGCTGACACAGATGTTAGATAATAAATTCAGTATGTTCAAAAAGTTAAATAAAGGTATGGAAGATATATAAAAAAAAAAGATCCACATATTCTGGGAAGACAGCGGCATACAAAGAAGTGAAAGACTTAGTCTCCCCCAGAACAATTCATAAATGAACAAAAAACCAGTAAATAACCTGGAATAACAGCGGGGAGACAAACGTGACTGTACACTCAACATCCACCTACATGAATTGGGAGTAATGCCCGAGATCACAGCATAAAATCTGTAAGTAAAACTGCGGACCCGCGCTGAGAGCCGAGAACCTAGAGCCGAGAGCCCCTCCCTCACGGAAGCCGCACCGTGCACTTTCTCAGCCCAGCTCCAAGTGAGGTTTTCATAATAACTGCTCAATACAGACAGCGAATCCTTAACAAGCAGACAGAGGCTTTTGGTGACAACTGACCTTGGGAGAGTTGGGGGACATATCTGTCTCAGGATAGGGAGCCCAGAGAATTGGGTGCTATCTCTGGCTGATGGGTGAACCTGGGAGTTTTTCTGTCCCTTGCTCGCTCTCTGTGGAGAAAACCTCAGCTGTTCTCAGCCCGCAAGGCACTGCAGTAAAGACAGCCTCAGACATTCTGCATTCTGAAATGAGCTGAGAGCCCCGTGGCACAGCCCAGTGGCCCAGGGCTTCCCTTGAAGGATAGCGCACACTGATGATGTAGCACAGCATTCCCTCAGCTGAGGGAGGATTGCGGTTGGGAGGGGGGACCTGCTCGGAGAACCCAGGGGCGCTACACCAAGTGCGGTGGTTTGTGGGACAGTGAGAGAGAGGGTCTGGGGCTGAACTGAAATGAAGTCTTAGACTCTTGCGGCGGCCTTGAATCTCCTGGAATTTGGGAGATTTGAACAGTAGAACTGACCTGCCTCCCTGGCCACCCGTACACACGCCCCACGTTCAGGGCCGACAGCTCCAGCAACGCACCCAAACTGAGTTCTCCAACTGAACCCACAAGAATCATTTCCCCATGCACCGTGGAAAAAAAGGTTGAGAACTGACTTGAGGGATATAGGTGACTCACAGACGCCATCTGCTGTTTAGTTAGAGAAAGTGTACATCACCAAACTGTGTCTCTGAAAAATTAGAACGATATCATTTTTTTTTGTTACAACTTGAAAGAACCCTATCAAGCAAAACAAATGCCAAGAGGCCAAAAACAACAGAAAATCTTAATGCATATGATAAAACCAGATGATATGGAGAATCCAGCTCCAAACACACAAATCAAGATTTCGGAAGAAACACTATACCTTGCACAATTCATCAAAGAACTACAATCGAAGAACAAAAACATGGCAAAGGATTTAAAGGACCTCAAGAGGACCATGGCCCAGGATATAAGTGCCATAAAGAAGACCCTAGAAGAGCATAAAGAAGACATTGCAAGAGTAAATAATAAAATAGAAGATCTTATGGAAATAAAAGAAACTGCTGGCCAACTTAAAAAGACTCTCGATATTCACAATACAAGACTAGAGGAAGCTGAACATCATCTCAGTGTCCTAGAAATCCACAGAACAGAAAATGAAAGAACAAAAGAAAGAATGGAGAAAAAAATTGAAAAAATCGAAATGGATCTCAGGGATACGATAGATAAAATAAAACTTCCAAACTTAAGACTCATTGGTGTCCCAGAAGGGGAAGAGAAGGGTAAAGGTCTAGAAAGAGTATTCAAAGAAATTGTTGGGGAAAACTTCCCAAACCTTCTACACAATATAAACACATAAAGCATAAATGCCCAGAGAACTCCAAATAGAATAAATCCAAATAAACCCACCCCATGACATATTCTGATCAGACTGTCAAATACTGAAGACAAGAAGCAAGTTCTGACAGCAGCAAGAGAAAAGCAATTTACCACATACAAAGGAAACAACATAAGACTAAGTAGTGACTAAGCGGCCACTATGGAGGCGAGAAGGCAGTGGCATGAAATATTTAAAATTCTGAGAGAGAAAAATTTCCAACCAAGAATACTTTATCCAGCAAAACTCTCCTTCAAATTTGAGGGAGAGCTTAAATTTTTCACAGACAAACAAATGCTGAGAGACTTTGCCAATAAAAGACCTGCCCTACTTCAGATTCTAAAGGGAACCCTACCAACAGAGAGACAAAGAAAGGAGAAAGAGATATAGAGAATTTTAACAGACATATATAGAACATTACATCCCAAATCACCAGGACACTCATTTTTCTCTAGTGATCACAGATCTTTCTCCAGAAGGGACCATAAGCTGGGACATAAAATAAGCCTCAAGAAATTAAAAAAAAAAAAAAAAAAAATTGAATATACTCAAAGAACATTCTCCAAACACAATGGAATACAAATAGAAGTCAATAATTTTTGAACTATAACTCCACTATTTACTTCCTACATGATATAAAATACACAAACTCTAAGGACAAATCAGTGGTTTTGAACTCAATGTAAAATATGTAATTTTAGACAACTATATAAAGGTGGGGGAATGAAGGAGTATAGGAACATAGTTTATGTGCCCTATTGAAGTGAAGGTGGTATCAAAGAAAAACAAGATTGATAGGGATTTAAGAGGTTAATTTTAAGCCCCACAGTAAACACAAAGAAATTATCAGAGAATATAACCATAGAGATGAAAAGTAGAGTTTGGCTTAAGAGAAATTGGGGAAGGGGCAATGGGGAGTTAAGAAAGGAGTGTAGGGTTGCTGTTTGAGGTGAAGGGAAATGTGTATTAATGGATGGTGGGAAAGAGCATAACATCATTCTAAATGGGATTAATCCCACTAATGGAAGGCTAGGGAGGGGGTGGAATGGGAAGATTTAGGCTGTATGTATGTTTCCACAACTGAAAAAAGAAAAAAAAAAAAAAAAGACAGTTTAACTAGATGACAATTGAATGCTAAGGATGAACTTGGATGGGATTGGAGGGTGGAGGACAGGTGGCTCGAAGGGACACAGTTGAGACATAAGGAAAAGGAAATATAGAATGTAAGCATTGTATCATTGTTGAATCTCTTATACTTCTTAGCTGTGCTTAATGGAATTACATAAAAGAATGTTCTTGTTCATGGGAAGTGCAGACGTGAATTATAGTGTATGTTCAAGGATGTGTGCAGCTAACTCTCATATGTTCAGAAGACAGAGCAATAGATGATGGATAATAGGGAGGGAAAGAAATAGAGATGTGACAGCATGTTAAAGTTGGTGGATTGAGCTGTTGGGGGAAGGGGGTCAGGGTATGATGGAATTCTGTGTATGGGGCTAGGATTGTTTTTGCAACTATTCATGTAACTTTGAATTTATTTCAAAATAGAAGATAAAAAGATCCAAGTTAACTTCTAGAGATGACAAACTAAATGTGTGAGATGAAAAATAAATAGATTGGAATTAATGTCATATTAGACATTGCTTAAGAAAATATTGATGAATTGAAGACATGGACATGTAAATATAAACTATGTAAAAGGAAAAGAAAAATTCTTGGAGGAGATGCCTACGTTAGCTTTTCCACTCCCTCTTTCCATTGTATTTTTAATTCACCCTCTTCTATTCCCTACCACACTGTTATATGTGCTTACCTTTTTTTCTTTAGTCATTATTATACATCAATTTTTCTACAGCATTTATAAAGAATTCCATTTCATTCTTTTTGGAAACAATCTCTTTCCTTTTCAACAGATGACACCATTCTCCTATCTTTACTCCCATCTCTGTGGCACTTTGTCTTTTTTAGCTCCTATTTCTCGTCATACTAAAGAATCACAGGTGTTCCTCGCAGCTCTGTTCAACTCTTTCTACTCTTCTCATGTTCTTTCTGGACTACATTATCCATTTTCAGTGTTGCAATTACTATTCATATACCCATGATCCCCAACTCATTTTTTCTAGTATAATCCCCTTTCCTCTTCTTCATTCTCATAGTTCCAAATTAAATCTGGTTATTTCTACTTGTACAGCCATTTAGTACATCAAAATGAACATGTTCCCATTTGAACTAATATCCTTCTGCCCCCAAGATTCTTCAGATTTATAAAACTCAGTTTCAGCAACATCAACATATTTGCTCAAACTCAACTTTAAATATTTTTCTCTCTTTCAACCAATCAGTCACCAATTTCTTCTAGTCAATCAATTATATACTCTTCAATTTTTCTTTCTTTGTCCAACCCTGAAATTACTTCCAGTCATGAGAATCATGGCCACAACTTTTAATTTCTCCCCCATTCCCAGAAGTGCTTTGCCCCAGTTCCTTCTGTCCTCATTAGCCTTGCTCACACAAATTACGGATATGACCATCACACCTTCATAATTAAAACCACTGAACTTTTCTTCATTTTTCTCCAGCTATCATTAAAACTACCTACAAAGTTTAGGAGGCCGGTAGTTACTGACTTCTGCGTAAGTCTCCAGCCTCATCTCCTTCCTATGGCTACACAAATTGGAGGCATATGTAGTGAAGATGTTGTAAGGTTCTTTTCTTGCCCCAAGTTCTGACAGGACATTCAGCTGCTAATTGTCCTCTCCACTCAGATGAGGCCCATCAAAATTAAGAATGAAAACTAATTCTTGTCTTAAAACTGCTCCCTTGTTGTTAAGCTTACATCATCATTCCATGAGAATTTAAAGTAATAATCTATGTACTTACCTTTACCTGGTTTTTAAGTGAAATTCAGCACCAAGTCTACTTCCTCATCCTGTGAGAGAAAGCATAATCAAGGTACAGCTCTTCTGAAAAAAACATTTCTACATCCAATTATAAAGTCATAATTACCTGCTATATTACTTTGTAAATTCTTTATGTTAGAAACCTTTTGAGGGTGGGTCTCTACTTGCTCTCTTCTTAGGCATTTATCTAAGTCTTTCCTTTTAGACTTATTAATGTTTTGCCATACTAGCACAGTGTCTGTCACTTAACAGTTTGCATTTAATAAACTTTTAATTAACTCAGGAAGGATTTTTATCTGCAAAGGGACTGTTTGTGTTGCTTTATCCTTTGTCTTCTGTTTACCTATGTCTGATTCTTGGCTTATTGATTTAACTCTTCAGGGACCTTAATCTTACTATTTAACTTGCTCTCTATAGATATATCATCTTTATATTTTAGGGACTGAAAACTGACATGCTATAGGTAGTAGGATTTCTGATTTGTCTGCCCCCAATTAACTAGTTGTATTAAACAGGGCCTTTAGGCTATTTTTACACCATGCCCTAAACTTATGTTTCCCTCTAAAACAAACAAATTTAAATGTTATATCTAGATGGAATCATAAGAATCTTTATAAACGTTTTATAAATAAGGAAATGGAGTTCCCAAAAAGGTTAATTGCTTTGTTCAAAATCATATAGCTAGTTTATAGAAAAAATAAAACTAGATAAAACTCTTTCCACTTCAATACAGTATTCCAGAGATCAGTAAAACTTGTGACTGGGGATTTATAAGGTTTTATTGAGTTAGAGGTATGCTACTTTTGAAAGAGAGAAGATATTCAGAGACTGATGATGTTAATATATGTAGGGTTTGCAATCAACCATTAAAAGTTCACTTTATACATGATCCCTGTAAAGCATACTTATGTTGGAAAACAAATATAGGAAATCCTGTTTTTTATTATGCAACAAAAATCTTAATAGATTTACAATAAATGAAATACATATTATTATCTAGCTTTTCTAAATGTGTGTGTGCCTGATATATGTATACTCAAGGATTCCTTGTCTAAGGTTTTTAGATCACCAGTAATCAATTAAACTTATGTGGGTTTGTTTTTAGCATGTTAAAAAGCCTGAAAGATAAATTGCTACTTCTTTCTAATAGAAGAAACTTTTTATTTAGGATATATATATTAATATAGTGGCTTACATAGTGACTTTAGTACATAGATTCCAAATGCAATTTTTAATATGGTGATTACACTTAATGGGAAATATATTTCACTTGAATGACCAGTAGATTAACTTCAAAATATTTTTTGATGTTTTTCACTGTTATACTCTTGGTAACAAAATAATGATAAGCAGCAAACCACGAAGAACATCTGTGACAGCTTAGTAACTAGGATTACTTAGCACTCAAAATTTGTTTTGTTTCTTTATTTTTTTATTTACAAATGAATGGGTACAAATTGGATTATTTTTTAATGAATGCATCTGGCAAATAAAACAATAAACTCTACTATACATATTTAAAGACTATAAAGAAGAATAATGACTCTGCTGTGTGTCCCCCTTCCAAAGTTCTGAAAGATGCCCTGGCAATGTCTCATATGAACATATTTTTGTTCTTATCATTTTTAAATTTGCAATTTTTATTATTTATTTTCTCCTTCTCAAAAATGTTCACAATCATACCCAATATTTTTTTCATAATTTTATATTATTTGTGTTAAAGAGGATCCTACAAATTAAGGATAGCTTAGAATCCCCTAACATTGCTATTTAGCTACACAGTATGCATTTTTAATTTCTGTTACCAACAGAGCCCCAATTTTGTTTGTGGATGAAGTAAATTTTGTTAAATATACATGTCTACCCTTCATTGCTACTACAGGTCCATATATAGCACAATTGTGGCCCAAAGACAGAAGCAGAAGTCTTCTGTGGACAACTTCCTCTGTCCATTTTTTCACTGTTTCTGCCTGGCAGCAGGAGGTGATAGATTGAGCAGATATGTTGTATCCAGTAATCAACCAAGAGAATGAAAGACTTACACTAAGCAAAGACAGAGGGGATAAGGAACACTGATGAGTCACTACACCTGTAATATTTGCTGCTAGGCTTCCTGTTTTGAGGATACATACATACATACATACATACTTGCTTAAACAAGTGTAGTTGGATTTCTGTTGCATGCTGTGGAATGCAATACTAACTTGGTACTGACTTGTTATACGAACTGTTGGTTTCTTTATTTTGTAACATTCACTTTCCTTTGATTTGATAGCATTAATCTAATCAGAGGTGTCAATGACACACATTCAAGCAAGCTTTCTTTAATTGAGTGTGGAATACAATTTCAGAATAAATACAGATTTTTCCCTCTGCCCCATTCCTACCTTAAAAGGAAATTGTTTTGACCTTACAGAATAATGTAACTTACTGGCTGACTTCATCGCCAAGAAAGTATTGGATATTCAAATAGTCAAGTTTATTACCCGCATTTACGTTAATACGAAGTAGGTTGCACAGAGGAGATACATTAGACAAGGACAGTAGCATTTAGTTCAAATGAGGTACTCTGGAAAGCTTTAAGAGTGAAGGGTGTAAGGGGGTCAGGACATATATTTTAAAATTCTGACTCATTACTGGAACTGTGGAGAACTGAAGTCAATGAAATGAACGTTGGTGCCATGTCAGCTTCATTTATTTGGGCATGGCTACAGTTTTTGTAATTATAAGCTATAATTCTTAATAATTCTACAATAGAAATCTAGGGTAAGTGGAACATATTTTAGGCTGGGGAAGAAAGACCCTTAAGGCCAAATATTCCTTCTCTTTCTGCATGAGCAAATACTGTAAAATTGTATGTAAAAGGAAAGGGTTTTGGGTGGGGCACATCTCCACAGAAACTCTCAAAGAATTACAGTCTAATCAACACTGATACTTCTGCCCACATAAGATTACATCAAAGATAATGGTGTTTTGGGGGACATAATACATCGAACTGGGACATACGGTGAGGTTTCAATTTGGCATATCAAATACAGATAAACTAATTTGAAAAAGAAAGATATGAGAGATACTTGTAAGAAGTTAAGTGATGGAATCAGGTTCTTAAATACCTGTACATTCATCAAATAATGGTGATACTGGTTATATCTAGTATATTAGTTTCCTTGCTGCTCAAACAGATACCACTTAAATGAGGAAATTTATTGGTTCATGGTTTTGAGGCTAGGAAAAATCAAAATCTGAGACATCAGCAAGGTGATACATTCCCCCCAAAGACTGTGGTGTTCGTGAACTGGCTGCTTGTAATACTGTGTCCTTGTCTTTTCTGTCATATGCAATGCACAAGTCAGCATCTTTCTTTTCCAGGTTCCACAACTTCCAGCTTCTGGCTACTCCCCACAGCTTATCTCTCTGTACCCTTTTCTTTAAGTCCTCCAGTAATAGTATTAAGACCCATCCTGATTGAGTTGGGCCACACCTTAACTGAAGTAACCTTATCAAAAGGGTCTCTTTATAATGGGCTCATGTTTACAGGAATAGATTAAGATTAAGAGCACATGTTTCTGGGGTACATAACTCCAAGCCACCGCAATATGCCCTCTGCCACCACAGTATGCCTTCTGGACACTAAAAAGACATGTTCATTCAGCATGCAAAATACATTCATTCCATTACAACACCCCAAAAGCCTTATGCCATTTTAATACAATGCTAAATCTAAAGTCTTGTCAAAATCAGTTACGGATGTTGTCCAACCTGGGGCAAAATTCCTTTCCATCTTTGGACCTCTAAAAACTAGAAAACAAGTTATCTGCTTCCAATATATAATAGTGAGACAGGAATAGTATAGACAGTCCCAGTTGGAGAGATTGGAAGGAACAAAGGGGTCATGGATCCAAAATAGGTCCAAAACCCAGATGCACAAATTCTATTAGCATTCTAGTACTGAGACTCATCTGTGGATTAATTTTTTGTCTTCTGCATCTGATGGACCAAGCAGCTCCACCACTTTGAAGTGCTTGTGCAGTGCCCATCCACTTCCCAAACATTGGCGTGAAGGCCCCACCCTGTCTGAGCATTGGGGTGGTAGCCCACTCCCTGAACAACTGTATGCAAAGCCTGTCCTTTCATAGCTTCAGGGCAGTTAGCCTGCCTTCTCCAAATGCAGGGGCAGACCGGCTCTTTCCACACATGAGCATGGGCCTACTCTATTAGCCTGAGGAGATATTTTTGGTCCAGACCTTTGCTTCCATGGTTCTGCCTTTGAAGGCATTCTTCTTTCCACTTGTACCTTTTTCTGTCCGTTTTAGTCCAGGCTGTCAGTGTGGTTCTGCTCTTATAAATTTTTGAAAAGCCTAGTTGGCTTTGCATTAAGTTTCAGCATGTCTAAACCATCAGACAACAGAACTTTCCACAGATCCTTCCTGGGTAATTGCATTTCCTATCCTGACTACCACTGATGTGGCTGACTGGATCCATGTTCAGCCACACCCTCTTTAGTAAAGGGTTGTTCAGTTAACCCCTCATAAGGAGTTCCATCTTCTGGGTGCTTGCTTCCCAGAAGCTCAGAGAGGTCCCTGATAAATCCACTTCTGGCCCTTGTCTCAGAGAACCCTATTTGGATAGGCCAAGAATTCTCCAAATTATTTACTGCTTGTTTCTTTGTGCTTAACAGTTCAATCCTCAGTTTCTCTCTGTCTTCTCTCATTTCACTCTGAGCTGCAAGGAGAAACCAGGCTACACTTTCCACATTTAGCTTGGAATTCTCCTCAGCTAAATATCCAAGTTCATTACTTTCAAGATCTGCCTTCCATTCAGCATCAGAACACAATTTCACTAAGTTATCTGATACTGTATAACAAGGATTGCCTTTCCTCCTGTTTCTAATAACACATTCATCTGTTCCTTCTGAGGCCTCATGGAAGTACCTTTAACATTCATATCATATCATACTTTCTAATTTCATCAAATCCTAGATTTTTGGTCTCTAATTGTATACTAAGAGGACTTTTTTCCCATCTTTTTGTGTTTTAACCAGGGATCCAGTTGAGCTAAGTACCATGACTAATCTGTTATTCCATTAAGAAAAATTAGCAGTCTTTCTCGTATTTTGCTCAGCAAGAACGTTAAAGCCTGAAATGCTAATTACTAATTTATTCCTCAGGACTTTTCACAAGATGATGTGTTAAAGAACCTGACTTGACAGAATTACCTTTGATTTCACTTTTTCCTGTAAAATTCAAAAATGAGTTAGAGCAAATTATGGTCAAAATGATGCAAGGCTGTCATATTAAACTCTTTTTAGACATATCTAAACCTCCGATCCCTTATAATTCAGGACTGGTTTATTGAAATTTTCAAGGAATTCTATGATCATCTAAAATTATTTTAAAAATATTGTGTGGTTGGTGTTATGGATTGAAAATATTCAAAAATGCATTCTTCCTATATGTTTAGATGGAAGCACTCAAAGTTAAATTGACTAGTTCACACTCCCTGGGGATGACACTTTATTACACAAGTACAGTAAAAACAGAGTTGGCCATTTAAAAATCGTTATTTATATAACTTTTATAATCAGAATATATGATGGAAAGAAATGCTTATAATATTGCCCATATAACTATTCTTTACTATTAAAATATAAATATGCAGTTTTAAAAATTCATGTCTCACACACAGACCTCCAAACCCCCAAAATGTTAGCTTTCCCTTGCCACACCTCTCTATTCCTTCTCTTCACAGGATCCCACTACTTATATTTTCCATGGTTAAATTTCAAAATAAATATATATATAAAAGTGTAAACACACACAGATGTATAACTTTTTTTTTACTCAAAAATCATCATGCTAGATACACTATTTTGTAGTTGTCTTTGTCATGTCACAGATATTCCATAACTTTAGAAACAAATCCTCTATGCATTCTAGTATATTACACCCTATCATTTATTGTGGGAAACTTTATATATATCTATGGATTAATTTGGAATTACTAGGTCAATTAACAAACACCTATGTTTCTGATATGGGAAAATTGCCCTCAAAAAGAGCTTTACTAATTTGCCTGATCACCAATGATGGAAAGTATTTTCTTATGTTGATACTAAATATGAAAAAAGGAAAAGTGTTGAATATCTTTTTCTTAAATTGGTGGTTACCATGGCCAAGAGTAAAAAATATATTATTGATTATTTTGAAGTTGCGTAACAGCTCTGATAATTATTTTAAAATAGTGTCATGTTATGATTTCTGTAAATGACAAATGTTGATATTATATATATATATTTGAAACAGTTTTCAGTATTACACTGAGGATCAGAATTCTAGAATTTGCATGATATAATAGGACTTGAACGTATATGCTGTAGCTTGATGTACACATGGGAAAAAATGCAGTCTGAACATGGAAGGATATTTCCTTTTCCATAGATAATTCACATTTTCATGAGTAAGAAAAGGCATATTGCTAATGTTCTATGTGCCATAATGCATCAGCTTGCTTAGCCCTCCCCAAATCTTATGAGGTACATTATTTCTTACTCTCAAATGAGAAAATGGATACATATAGAGGTATTTAATTTATGTGTATGTGTCTTGTATCTTGATTCAAACTATAAGTTCAACAAATGCAGAGATTGTGTTTTACATTTATTTGCTTCCCTGTCCGTTACTTACCCTTATTGTTTTATATTCCATGTCTCCTCCCCAGTGAATAAGGAAAAATAATACATATTCTTTGAAGGTATACATGGAAATATTAAGAATGGTGATCTGACACCCTTCTTTACTCTATCCCCAAGTTTTCTCACTTCTATTCTATTTCAATAGCTGTCACCACACACAAATACTAGTTCTGTGGCTATGAATATACTATTCAAGTGATGCTGATAGAAAGTTTTTGTTAAACAGTGTTTGTGTCTCAAACTCAAAGAGGTGAAATAAGAAAATTTGGAATGCAGTATTTGAGATTCTATGTTATATATCACAAACTGACAAAATATGTTGATACGCAAAAATGCATTTCAGTTTTTTCTGAACCCTAAGATAAAATGCTCACTATTTCAGACTAATGAAGAAAACGAATCTATATTCCTTTAACAAAATGGGAACTTAGCTGGATTTATAGCAAACCTCCCTAGGTGAATTCAGAATGTGACAAACAGTCTAACCTTGTCTTTCACGCTGTAGTTTTCCTGAGTTCATTTCTGGCTATGGGTCAAGGTGATATGCAGGCCAAACTCATGGATAATTAGGTTTACTTCAGAAACAACGTATCACAGTGGTGATTTACACTCCAGTGTTTGGATTTTAAGAGGCACTCATAAAATGCAGTTTCAGAGGTAGTTGAAATAAGCATATAATCATTTTTCAAAACTTACCTTCTTTCAAGGACATCCTTGACTATATCTGTTATAGTTGGAGTGCTGTTACATCTATTACTAGAGTGTTCAATAATGGCAAGACAGATAATTGTCCCTTCATTCTTAGTATGCAGTGTTTCTTGTGATGCTGAATTATAGCCCATACAACTTTACAGACTTTACACATATAACCTCATATTGTTAGATATCTAGTAATGTGTGGTGATAACTTACCTTTATTGAAAAAATAAAATAGAGACATATCTTGGAAGATAAATATAGAGAGAGATGTGCAATTCTAAGTGTTTAGAAACTTGAACCGCCAAATGTTTAGAAACCAAGTAACCATTCAAGATGGATGGATGGATGGATGGATGGATGGATGGATGGGCTGATAGTTAGATGGATAGATGGATGGATGGATAGATAGATACATACATACATACGTATCTATTTACCCATTTTGTTTGGCTTTTTCCTTAATGTAGATAGGTGAATTCAGTACCAAAATAGGAACATTTCTTTTACACAACCATTTTAGACCAAGCTAATTATATTTAATGTCTCTTTGGTGGGAGTGTTCGTGATTCATGTGCTTGTGGATGAGTCTTTCCCTTTTTACTGTATGTTCTGATCTTAAAGCAGCCACATTGTGAACATGCCTGGATTTGTTTTAGCAGCATAGGAGATATAAAACAGTACCTAAGCAAGGGTAGTGTGGCCTAAAAGGGAACGTGGGCTCTGGAGTCAGAAAGTGTATATTTGAACCCCTGTTGTTCTGATTGCTACTAGTTGAATGTCCTGTCATACCACTTTACTACTCTGATACCACTTTTGCAAGGCGGTTTGTAAATGTTATAGAAGATTTATGCATTATGGTTAGGATCATATCAGATATAGAGTAGATGCACCTTCTTCATCTACCTATTTCCTAAGAATAGGTAATTGTGTGCCAGGGGAGCATGGAATGTGTGTGATTGATTGGCTGTTTAGTGGGAGCCAATCTCTTTTAGTGTCCATAATATTGATAAGCACTTACACAAGACAAAAATGAAAATACATTCCTCGCTAAAGCATATATCTTAGCAAATAACCAGAAAAACATCTGTACTGAAAAAGAAAACCCTGAAGCAGACAGTGTGCACTCATCTTAACAGAACATATCAAGGCTCGTATCTATACAATAATAATTAATCACTGAAAATTCCATTGAATTTGAATGGTTTACCAGGTTGAAGAAGACAATTCCAGAATATTTGATATTTTAGATTATTTTCATTGAGTTCCAAGAGTTCTGGTCATTTGACTCTGTAGGTAAATGCCTTAGAGGGCTTGGCTGCACTGATGTCCAACCATTAGGAGCTTCCTGATAACTTCGGGGCTGACAACACTCAGCAGGGTCCTGCAGGCTATTTCTAACTTTGCTCCACTTATCTGAAGCTATCTTCTGAGACTGAGTGTAATCTGTTATTAAAAGTGACAGTGTCTCTCATCACTGACAATTTTTTATTCCCTTAAACTATTCTAGAATATAACTTTTCCCCAAGTAAGAAGGAACTGGGAAATAATTATATTTTATGATTGCATTGAGCTGAGCTGTACATTCATTCCCAGCTTGTCTCAAGTTTCATTCCACTTCCTTAGCTTCTGGCAGCCTAACTGGATTTTTCAAGATTACATTAGATGCCATTACTTACATTATGTACTTAGCTTGATATTATGGAACATTATTGCATTTTTCCTTAGTTCCCTAAAAGGGATAGATATCATTTCTACACAATAAGCAAAGATTAAACTAGTGAAAAAATTGTTTTGAACCAGGTCTGGGCTGGGCATGCCTTGTTTTTTTTATCTTCCCGGAGTTCTCAGATAAACCTACCCTTACAAAGCTTGGCTGATCTAGTGATGCTGTCAAGTTCTCAATATTATATTGTAGGAGAGGAGAAATAGAATACTAAGTCTTTTTCCTAGACACAAATAAATACTTCCTTGAAGAAAAAAAGTTTGAAAGAAAACAAAATTTGTGAATCAAGTGTTGCTGGGTTTATCTTTTCTTACAATGACAAGTCTAGGAGTCATGTAAAATGTTGTCATCAAGTAAAAATAATTAAAAGATCTGCTGGTAGTCCTAAGAGGTTTCTGGGGTCCTTAAAATTAAAATAGAAGGCCATAACATTTTATTTTTCCAGTTATATACTCTGTAATGTGCAGAAAATTGTTACTGGTGCTCTCTATTCCTCATGTCCAGGTTTTATATCCAGTTTTACTTTTCTTTCTATAAAAATTGCATTCCCCTATTATTTTGCATGTATCTTCTTCACCACCATATTTTTTCTCTCATTTTAGACAGAATGGTCTTTATAATAATTTCAATACATATGGATACACAGTTCATTGTTGATGTATTCTTTGGATTTTATTGCCTATAGTCATAGGTTTTGCATGATTTATTATGTTAAAATCTATAGTGCCTCAGTTTCTGGGATGCTTGAAAATCAGCACTGTTTCTTGCTGCAAAATAGTAAGGAAAATCCTGAGGTCCTGTTATAGTATATAGTGGTGCCATTATGTTTCAAAACAATGAAACACTATGAAGTAAGCAGAAGTTTGCTTTTAGAATGAGTTTTTGTAATTAAAGTGAGAAGATTGGTGACATTTTTGAGATTTTTGTTTCATTTTAAAATATCTAGAATTACTCAATCTTTAATGTGAATCATTACCCTGGACTTATCAATAGGATGCCTATTTGATTATAAATATGATATTAAGCATGTCCATTGATACACATTGGAGTTAAATATGTTGTGTGGGATTTAGGGTGCTCCATGTGGCCTCTAAGTAGCAAGCTAGCTAGCTATGTTCTTCATATGGCAGTGACGGAGGCACAAAAAGGCAAATGGAGACAGCAAGGCCTCAATGTGCAGGCTCAGAACTAGCATGCTATAACTTACACAAATATATCATTGGTAAAGAAGTATAGTCCACCCAGGGATGAAGACATGGCAAGTGTGGACATGCAGAGGATGTTCAGGCACTGGGGCTTATTCTGCTGGTCTCATTTGTATATTTCTCCAATTACAGGTATATTTAAGTATGTAGTCCTTTTGTCTCCTAGTTATTCTGTGAAACTGGAATATTATTTATTTTATTTGATCTCATTGTTGATATCTAAACTTTTAGAGAATAGGTGGAGAGATTTAAAATATATGGCAATCATAATCCTCATTACCTTTTTATGTTATTTTGAATCCAGTACTAGGAGAAAATCACACATATAAACAACTAAAAACAAATATATTTGGTGCAAAATGACCCTTCAGGGCTAAAATATGATGTATAAAATGTATACAGGTTTCAGAAATTCATATGTAATGGAAATTAACAGAAACAAAATCTTATGGAGCTAGAAAACTCTTCATAGAATGTTTATTTGCTAAAATTGGGATAAAATTTCCTTTTTGAAAACTCTGATGGGATTTTCTCCCACAAGTAAATATTTCCACATACAATCACGTATCCCCACAGTTACCAATTCCAAAATTCCAAACAGAATTGTGAGTTCTTAATTACTTTGAAATTTCCGTAAGTACATAATAAAAGCATTCCCTTTATACAACCTTGTATAGATAGACAGTATGTCTGCAGTTTCACTTTACTTTTTACACTTAAGCTGTTAGTAAGTAGCAGGAAGTCTTTGTGAGCTAAATTTAGACTTCTTACAATGGTAGTTTCCTTTCATCATATTAAATAATCAATAGAGAATTCTCTGGAAACGACTTGAAGGCTAATAGAAAACAGAACCAAGCAAAAGAAAGCGAAACCAAAAGCAAAACCCACAGCATTTTGGGCTTTGTTTATACAGTTTATAAATAAGCTATATGTCTAGAATGCCTCAAATTTTTAAAATGTAGTGTTGAGACTGCTATGTCAGCAAATAAAAATAGTTTTTTTTCCCCACTAAATTTTGCTTTAACCAAAACAATTTTATGTCTGTATATTTTAAGGGCACTGACTCTTAGAAAATTTGTTTTTTCCTGGTATATTTAGAGGAGTTAATTCTTGTGTTTATCTTTTACAATATATATTTTAATAATTTCTCTGATGGAATTTTAAAACAAGATGATAGGAATTGAAGGATGTCTAAAGAACATGTTAATGCTTTATTGAATTGAGAGAGTCATTCTTTGATTCCACATTCTTTGTTTCTAATTTGTTTGGAATTGAATTATAAATATAATGGAAAATCCTAAAATTTCACAAAATTGATTTTTGGGGGCCTAAACCTAGTTATTTGTGATGTTTTTAAACAGGAGATGATGGTTTTCTATCTTAATGTGTCTGGTTTAATCATTCATGAGAGTAAGTACTGACCAGAGATACCTAATCTTCTGAAGGAAATTTGAATTTACCTGGATATGGAGTTTTGCATACTCATGCTAAAAATAATAAAACTTTTTGAGTCATATGTTTTTTCTAAGTTTTCTCCTTTCTGATAATAGTCTAGGTAGAAGCAAATTCCTAATATAATTAACTGTGTCCAGTTTAAAGGACATTTCTATTATCATCATACAATTGATTTATCAAAAATTATATGGTAGTTCCAGTTCTCTTTTTGACCTAAGTATAACACAACAGTAACTCTACTAAATATCTTCATATCATTTGTGTTTCTTAAACCATTTCTATTTCATTTAATTATCTTCTACTTCATTAGAAATGTTTTCATTCCTAAAATGAATTAAATGATCAATATACCTCTCCCGGGGTAATAGCAGAAAAACAGCTTTTCTCAAGGTCAAAGATATTACTTTCAGGGTGAATGAAATTAAATTATCATTAGGAAGTTACAACTCCCAGTGATGACTGTACTTTGCTGAGCCACAAGGAAGTTCAAACTATAATTCTACTGAGTAGTAAAGGTCACAATATATAAAAATTAAATGATTAAATCTCTACTTGATTCAGAAAGAGTGTAAGCCAGATTCATTTTGCCATTTAACTAAGTAGATATTTCCATTTTCCTTCTTCCTTCCTTCATTCCTTCATTCCTTCATTCCTTCCATTTTTCTTTCATTTTCCTTCCTTTTTTCCTTTCTATCAACCTATCTACATACCTACCAACCTACCAATTTATTATCTAGCTACCAATATTGCATATACATTTATTTCTCAGTGATTCTTTAAAAAATGCAAAAATAGTTTCATGGTTGTATATTTTATAGTTAAATAATCACAAATAACTCATTAGAAAAATCATCACAAATAATCTAGAAAAGTTTTATTCAGGAAATTAAAACTCATACTTAAGATGCAGAAAGTAAAAGATGAAAAATAAATAGCGATGTTACACTATTATACACACATGCAATCAGTTACTAAGATTACCATTTTTTATGCCTAAAATTTTCATGATCCCTAACTCTTTGTATCTGTATATCAGAGTTTTGCTAGATTATACTGTTATTGGTTAACATAAGCACCATAAGTGAAAGGCTCTAAGATTTAGGGAGATTTAGATTCTTTATTTTTTTCTGATCACTAAAAGGTGAATTATCTTCAAAGCAAATAATTGTCAATTATTCCACAGTCAATACTTCAAAAATATAAATGTAACTTTAATGATTTGACTATAACCAAATTTCTCAAAACCAGTGATAAGTAGAAAAAACTAAAGCAGCAGCAGGACAAAAAGATACAACAGCTAGAGATGAACAAACTTAATCACAACAGGAGATGTCTCATTAGAAACAATGAAAATTGGAGAGAGTGTAAATCTTCCTAACAAATTCTATGAGACAAAAGATACTAAAGCAAGATGAAGACATTACCAAAGCAAGAGGAAGACATTACAAGACAGGAAGCCTACCAACCAATGTCTCTCATGAAATTAAAGGTAAATATTCTTAGCATTTTAGCTACTTTAACTTAATGATACATTAAAATGATAACATACCATGACAAAGAGGATTTTATCCCAGGAATGCAAGGTTGGTTTACCTTTTAAAAACCAATCAATAAACCAGTATATTAGAGGCTAAAAGAAATCTATATGACAACTTAAATAGACATTTATAACACATTTCACAAATCCACATACCAATTTTTAATAAAAACTCTCAGCAGACTAGGAATTGAAGGAATTTTCTTTGGTGTATCTACAAAATAACTAGAGCTAACCTAACATTTAATGATGAAAGACTTTGCCCCAGAGAACAGGAACAAGACAGGGATGTCTATTCTATTCAACTTCTGTTCAACATTACACTCTATGTTCTATTTAGGAAAATAAGAGAAGAAAAAGAAAAGTCATACAATTGGAAAGAGAGAAGTAAAATTGCCTTTATTTGAAAATAACATGATTATTGTATAGAAATCCAATGGAATCTATGATAAAGCTTTTAGAGCTTATAAGTGAATATAGCAATATTGCAGCATAAGGGTTCAGTATGCAAAAATTATTGTAATTCCATATACCAGCAATTAATCAATGGGGAGTATTCTAGTTTGCTAATGCTGCTGGAATGCAAAACACCAGAGATGGACTGGCTTTTATAATAGGGAGTTTATTTGGTTACACAGTTACAGTCTTAAGGCCATAAAATTTCCAAGGTAAACACATCAGCAATCGGGTACCTTCACTGGAGGATGGCCAGTGTTGTCCGGAAAACCTCTGTTAGCTGGGAAGGCACATGTGTGGCATCTGCTCCAAAGTTCTGGTTTCAAAATGGCTTTTTCCCAGGACGTTCCTCTCTAGGCTGCAGTTCTTCAAAAATGTCACTCTTAGTTGCTCTTGGGGCGTTTTTCCTCTCTTAGTTTCTCCAGAGCAAAAATCTGCTTTCAACAGCCATCATCAAACTGTCTTTCATCTGCAGCTCCTCTCTTCTCAGCTCCTGAGAATTCTTCAAAGTGTCCCTCTTGGCTGTAGCTCCTCTTCAAAATGTCACTCTCAGCTGCACTGAGTTCCTTCTGTTTGTCAGCTCATTTATATGGCTCCAATGATTTAATTTAGACCCACCTGAATGGGTGGGGTAACACCTCCATGGAAATTATCCAATCAGAGTCATCACCCACAGTTGAGTGGGGCACATTTCCATGCAAACAACCTAATTCAAACATTCCAACTTAATCCCCACTAATATGTCTGCCCCACAAGATTGCATCAAAGAATATGGCTTTTTCTGAGGGACATAATACATCCAAAGTGGCACAGGGAGTGAATTTAAAAATCAACCCCACTTACAACAGCAATCGAATATGTGATACTGTTCCAGTTTGCTAGGGCTGCCATTATGCAAAATACCAGGAGTAGATTGGCTTTTATAAAGGGGATTTATTAGGTTACAAAGCTACAGTTCTAAGGCCATAAAAAAGTGTCCATACTAAGGCATCTACAAGAGGATGCCTCCACTGAAGAACAGCCAGTGGCATCCAGAACATCTCTGTCAGCTGGGAAGGCACTTGGCTGGCATCTTCTGGTCCTTTGCTCCCAGGTTATGTTTCAAAATGGCTTTCTCCAAAATGTTTCTGGGCCTTTGCTCCTCTCTCTAAGCTCCTGTGGATCCTTGCTTCTTTCTCCCAGGGCATTTCTATCTAAGCATCTGGGATCCTCTGTTAGCTTCTCCAGGGCAAACTCTGGGCTCCATCTCTTAGCTTAGCATCTCCAAACATCGTTCTGTCTACATCTCCAAGCGTCTCCAAGTGTCAGCATCTGTTTCAGCTCTTAAGCTCTCTTAAGTACTCCAGTGAACTAATCAAGACCCACTGTGAATGGGTGGGGCCACACTTCCATGGAAATAACCCAATCAAAGGTGTCACCCACAGTTGGGTGAGTTACATCTCCATGGAAACACTCAGTCAAAAAGTTCCACCCACCAAGATTGGTTTACAAGTTCATGGCTCTTCTGGGGTCCATAACAGTTATTTTCAGATATTCTGGAAGATAATACACAATTTCTGTGACTCATTTTCCCTCTTTGCATTATACCATGAATATATGAGGATGGTGTTATCTGCACTTAAAATCAGGGCTGGTTTTGGCATGTTGGATGAGAACTCAATTCCCTGATGCTCAGAATTTTAAACTCTAGTTTAGTTTTCTGTGGTTTTGAGTCTTTTCTTATCATGATCCATCAGTTCCTCCTAGTCAACCTTAAAATCACTTTATTTTTTTTATTGAGATTTTTCAAATACCATACAACTATCCAAAGATCCAAAGTATACAATCAATTTCCCACGGCACCACCATACAGCTGTGCATCCATCAACAAAATTAAATTTTTTTTTCAATTTTTAGAACATTTTCACTACTCCAGAAAAGAAATAAAGACAAAAAAAAGGGAAACTCAGATCCTCCCATACTCATAATTGTGCGCCCTTCCATTACTGATTCATAGTTTTGGTATAGTACATTTGTTACTGTTAATGAAAGAATGTTAAAATACTACTAACTGTAGTATATAGTTTGCAATAGGTATATATTTTTTTCTCTATATGCCTCTCTATTGTTAACTTCTAGTTATAGTGACATACATTTGTTCTAGTCCATGAGAGAGATTTCTAATATTTGTACAGTTAATCAAGGACATTGTCCACCACCAGATTCACTATTTTATACATTCCCATCTTTAACCTCAAACTTTCCTTCTGTTGACATGCATGACTTTGAACTTACCCTTTCCACCACATTCACACATCTTTCAGCACTGTTAGTTATTCTCATAACATTCTACCATTACCCCTGTCCATTTTCAAACATTTAAGTTCGCCCTAGTTGAACATTCTGCTCGTAATAAGCAACCGCTCCCCATTCTTTAGCCTCATTTCTGTATCTTGGTAACTTATATTTCATTTCTGTGAGTTTACATATTATAATTAGTTCATATCGACGAGACCCTGCAATATTTGCCTTTATGTGTCTGTCTTATTTCACCCAATATAGTGCCCTCAAGGTTTCTTCATCAGCCCATTTCTTTTAAGGTGGTTTTCTTCACATGCTATACACTCTGTCCTAAGTAAACAATCGTTGGTTCCTGTATAGTCATGTATTTATGTATTGAGCACCATCACCACTATCTATATAAGGACATCTCCATTTCTTCCACAAAGATGGAGGAAGAATCAAAGAAGGCAGAGAGGCAAAAGAAAAATAAAAGAAAGAGAAAAACAAACAAACAAATGAAAAAAAAAGAACTTGATAGCTAGAAAGTGACAAGAGAAAAGATAGCACTAACCTAAAGTAGAATAAAGAGTCAGACACCATCACCAATGCCAGGAGTCCCATACCCTTCCCCTATTCCCCACCCCCCATATGCATTTAGCTTTGTATATTGCCTTTGTTACATTAAAGGAGGCATAATACAATATTTCTGTTAATTCTAGCCTCTAGTTTGCATTGATTGTATTTCCCCCCCAATCTCACCCTCTTTTTAACACCTTGCAATGTTGACATTCATTTGTTCTACCTCATGTAAAAACATATTTGTACCTTTTATTACACTCCTTGAGCTTCCTAGGTTTCCGTAAGTTACAGAGTCCCAGTCCTTATCCTTTGTCTTTTGTTCTGGTGTCCCACATGGTCTCAGCCTTCCTCTTTCAACCATATTCATGGTCATCTTTGTTCAGTGTATTTTCATTGCTGTGCTACTATCTCCCAAAATTGTTTTCCAAACTTCTCACTTCTGTTTTTCCCTTTCTGTCTGCAATGCTTCCTTTGGTGTTTCCTCTAGAGCAGGTATCTTGTTCACAAACTGTGTCATTGTCTGTTTGTCAGAGAATATTTTAAGCTCACCCTCATATCTGAAAGATAGTTTTGCCAGATATAGGATTCTTGGTTGGTGGTTTTTCTCTTTCAGTATCTTAAATTTATCAACCCACTTCCTTCTTGCCTCCATGGTTTCTATTGAGAAATCTGCATATAGTCTTATCAAGCTTCCTTTGTATGTGATAGATCGCTTTTCTCTTGCTGCTTTCAGGATTATCTCTTTATCTTTGACATTTTGATAATCTGATTATTAAGTGTCTTGGCATAGGCCTATTCAGATCTATTCTGTTGGGGGTACGCTGCACTTCTTGGATTCATAATTTTTTGTCTTTCATAAGAGATGGGATTGATTATATCCTCTATTATTGCTTCTGCCCCCTTTCTCTTCTCTTCTCCTTCTGGTACACCAATGACACATAAATTCTTGCTTTTCATTTTGTCTCTAAGTTCCCAGAGACATTGCTTGTATTTTTCCATTCTTTTCTCTGTCTGTTCTTTTGTGTGTAGGCTTTCAGATGCCTTGTTCTCCAGTTTCTGAGTGTTTTCTTCTGTCTCTTGAGATCTGCTGTTGTATGTTTCCATTGTGTTTTTCATCTCTTGTGTTGTGCCTTTCATTTCCATAGTTTCTGCCAGTTGGTTTTTTGAACTTTCAATTTCTACCTTATGTACGTCCTGTGTTTTCATTATACAGTTCAACTCTTTCACCATATCTTCCCTAAACTTTTTGAATTGACTTATTATTAGTCGTTTCAATTCCTGTATCACAGTTGAAGTATAAACTTGTTCCCTTGACTGGGCCATAATTTCATTTTTCTTAGTGTAGGTTGTCATTTTCTGTTGTCTAGGCATGGTTTCTTTGGTTACCCCAATCAGGTTTTCCCAGACCAGAACAGGCTCAGGTCCCAGAGGGAAGAAATACTCAGTATCTGGTTTCCCTGAATGTGTGTCTTAGAAAATTGGTACACCCTGTGATGATTCAGGTCACTGTGCTTTTCTACGCAGCAGGTGATGCCCGTTAGCCTATAATTCTTGACTGGTATGAAGAGGTGTGGCCGTGTTCCCCCAGACTCTGGGGTCTGGTTCTGAATGGAAAGGGCCCCACCCCTTTCCTCTTAGAGAAGATAGACCCCCTAGAGGGAGGTCATTAGCATTTCAATGGTCTCTCTCTGCTTGTGCTGTCTCCACCCTTCTCTGAGTCACAGCACTGGGAACTGAAAATGGCTGAGGCTTTCTCCACTGAGCTGAAAAAGAAACATGTAATCCCCTTCAAACCTAGTCCGAGGTGACCCTCTGGCTCTCCAAGGTCAGTCGTCACCTAAAGCCTCTGTCTGGTTTTTTGGGGATTTGTACCTGTAGTAAGCAGTTCACACTCACTACTTAAAACCCCAGTTGGAGCTTAGCTGAGCTATATTCACTTGCTGGGAGAGAGCTTCTCTCTGGCACCATGAGGCTTTGCAGCTCGGGCTATGGGAGACTTGGATCTGCAGGTTTTACTTACAGATTTTATGTTGTAATCTCAGGCATTCCTCCCAATTCATGTTGGTATATGATGAGTGGACAGTCTCGTTTGTCCCCCCGCAGTTATTCTGGATTATTTACTAGTTGTTTCTGTTTTTTTTCAGTTGTTCCAGGGGGACTACTTAGCTTCCAGTCCTCTCTATGCCACCATCTTACCTCAGTCCTAATTTTTTTTTAATCAAACTCATCAGTCTCTATCCAAGCCATGATATCCTGGAAGACAGAAACTGTTTTTTTTCTGGTTTGTTTGTTTTTTTAATTGTTTGCATCTACTTAGGCATCAGGAATATATTTTGTACATAATATTTTAAATGAATAAGAGAAATGGATTTGGCATGTACAATATAACTCCTCAAGTTAAACCTAATGCATTGTGTCCCACAGGGTGCAAGTGTGCCATATTTCTGTATATAAAGAAGAGCAACCTCGCACTGCCTTTTCAAGATAAAGAAAAATTGAGCATATTGCTGTCATATATGACCTATAATTAGTGGAATTTCTTTTATGATTTCTTGGTGTTAACAAGGCCAAACAAAAAATTAAAACAGTTTTTAGGGGGAGTTATGTATTGCTTCATTCAAACAGCATTTTATAAAGAAGCAAGGGTTACAATTCTCCTTTAAAGTGATTCCAAAGAAATCTATTTGTAAAACTCTATAGAATTTTTAACACAAAGATTGAGCCTCAATATATTAAAATTGAAAACTACATATGAGTAGAATGCAGAATATATTAAAAAAAACTAGTTTCATTACAGATATTTACATAGCCTCACTGAAGGCGGTGGGGAAAATGGTGCTAACTTAAGTAACTTTCAAAATTCTTAGAATCTTTAAGATTAAAGGCAAAAAAGAAAAAAAGAACTATTCAAAACACTGCACTTTAGTTGATAAAGTAATTTCTAATTACAATGTGGGTTAAAAAATTTGATATTGATGTACATATGTATTGGTATTTAACAAATAAATGAATAGCAGTTGATGTGAGTCAGGTTTCTTACTTTTAGACTATGAATTTACAGATAAGCAAGAGGGAAGGCTAGAATGATCTATGAGGTACGGATTAGAATTGGAAACATCAGTTAGAACTCATGTTAAGCTAAATATAGATAGTTGGGTAAATATAGAAATATATATAGATATGTATGTGTATATGCATATGTATATACACATGAGTATAGGTATGTATTTGTGTATATAGATATTTATAATGAGTTAATATACACAAATGTATTTCCTTATTTTGACAGCAGAAAGGACCTGGAAGCAATTTACACCCCAATATCAAAAGCACACCTAACACTTTTTATTATAGAATGGGTTTCCAATACAAATCTACAAGTAAAACAACCAGGGATTCTTGGAGAAATGGCTGATTCTAGGACTGGGGCAGGTACTATACAATATGAGCTTTACAGCATCTTGTAGTGCCAGAAATATGGAGGTGTTATGCCAAAGGGATGCAGAAACTAACAGAGAGAATTCCCTATGGCCACAACTTGAAAAAAAATGAGCACCATACTAAATAAATTGGTATTTGGTTTTAACCCGAAGTTTAAAGTAAATATCAATGAGTCCATATTGATCTAAATAAATGAGTAGATAGATAGATAGGAAGGGAAAGGTAGAGATAGAGATAGAGGGAGAGATAGAAATAGATGGATAGATAGATAGATAGATAGATAGATAGATAGATAGGCAAATGGAGAAGAAGAGACAAATCCCTGGTGCAGAATAATTCCAAATAATTTATGTAGATATTCTGCCCTCAAGGACGTAGAGCATAAATTTCCATTTTTTTAAGTGTGGCCTGCACATAATGATGTCCTCTAGCAAGTAGAGTTTGTAAAGGAAGAAAAAAGTACCTTTATTATTCTGTAGAAACCTGACAAACACTACCTCAGCCAGGTAATCAAGGTTAGCATCAACAATGATAAGTCTTGATGGTGGATGATACCTCTGAAATGACAGGATAAAAATGGCATTTTGCTTCTGTGGTCTTCCTTCCAAGCACCTATATATGCCCTTTATCGTATTGAAGAAGTTTCTTTCTATTCCTAGTTTTCTGAGTATTTTTATCAAAAGGTGGGCTGGATTTTGTCAAATGCCTTTTCTGAATCAACTGAAATGTTGGTGGTTTTTTTTTTCTTTCATTCTCTTTATGTTCTGTATTACACTAATTGCTTCTCATATAACCACCCTTGCAAACCTGGTATGAATCCCACTTGGTTATGGTGTATAATTCTTTTAATATACTGTTGGATTCAGTTTGCTAGTATTTTGTTGAAGATTTTTGCATCTATACCTATATGGGATATTGGGCTTCCATTTTCTTTTCTTGTGTTATCTTTATCTTTAGGGTGATGTTGGCCTCATGGAAGGATTCTGGAAGTGTTTCCTTTTCAAATTTTTGGAAGGGTGTAGCAGGATTGGTGTTAATTCTCCTTGGAATGCTTTTCTAGTGAAGCAATCTGGCCTGATCCTGGGCTTTTCTTTGTTGGGAGGTCTTTTATTATTGATTCAATCTCTTTCTTTTTATTGGACTATTGAAACCTTCTATTTCTTCTTGAGTCAATGTAGGTAATTTGTGTGTTTCTAGCAGTTTGTCCATTTCATCTAGGTTATCTAATTTGTTGACATGCAATCGTTCATAGTATCCTCTTTTAATCCTTCTTATTTCTGTGGGATTAGTAGTAATGTCCACACTTTCATTTCTAATTTTAGTTCTGCATCCTTTTCATATTATTTTCTTTGTCAGTCTAGCTAAAGATTTGTCGATTGTGTTGATTGCTTCGAAGACCCAACTATTGGCTTTGTTGATTCTGTTTAGTTTAGTTATTCTCAATTTCATTTCTCTCCATTCTAATCTCTGTTCTTTCCTTCTTCCTGCTTGTTTTGGCTTTAGTTTGCTCTTCTTTTCCTAGATCCTCCACTTGGGAGTTCCCTGACTTGAGGTTTTCCTTCTTTTTTGAATGTAATTATTTAGAGCTATAAATTTCCCTCCCATCACTTGCTTTGCTGCATCCCATATGTTTTAGTATATTGTGTTTCATTTTATTCACCTCAAGATATTTTTAATTTCCCTTTTGACTTCTTTGATTCACTGGTTGTTTAAAAGTTTGTTTAATTTCCATATAATTGTGAGTGTTCCAGTTCTCCCTCTGTTACTGACATTTAGCTTCATTCTGGTGTGTTCAGAGAAGAGACATTGTATGATTTAAAAATTTTTCAATCCATTGAGACTTGTTTTGTAACCCAACATATGGTCTATCCTGGCGAATGTTCCATATGCAAAAAAGAAGACTATGTATTCTGCTACTGTTGGGTAAAGTGTTCTATATATGTCTGTTAGTAGTTGGTTTATAGTATATTTCAAGTCTTCTATTTCCTTATTGATCTTCTGTCTCATATTATTAATGAACAACTATTTTTTTCTCTTCATCTGTCAATATTCACTTCATATATTTTGGGTCTTCTTGTTGAATTGACACCATTATCAATGTATAGTGACCTTTTTTGTTCCCTTGTAACAGTTTTTTACTTCAAGTCTATTTTATCTGATATTAGTATAATTCTTTTGGTTACTATTGGCATATAATATTTTTCCATCCTTTCCCTTTCAACCTGTGTCTTTGAATTTAAGGTTAGTTTCTTGTAATAGCAAATAGTTGGTTGAGTCATGCTCTTTAATCCGTTCTGCCTATCTCTGAGTTTTGACCAGGGAATTTAATTCATTTGCATTTAAAGTAATTACTGATGATGGAGGACATCTTCTACCATTTTGCAATTTGGTCTTTCTAAGTCTTATACCTTTTTTGACCCTTAATTCACTGACTGATGGCAACTTTCATATGTGTTTGCTTTTCTCTATTGTATAATTTTCAGTCTCTTGTCATTTATTTCTGTATATATTTTTCATGTATTTTCTTTATGTTTACATAGGGCTCAGATTTAACATCCTAGATCTATAGCAATGATGTTTGATTTGATACCAATTTGCCTTAAATTAAGAACACTGTTCTTAATTTTTAAAAAAGATAGCAGGAGTTGATCAAGTTGGAAAGTCAGGAAAAACATGCAGTATAAAAAGAATTTGCAAAAATACAGAGGCATGATATTGCACATCACGTATGAAGTAGTATAGATTTTGTTGAGGTTTCAAAAAGTGAGTGAGGTTTAATTTGTTTATACTAATTTATGAGGGGCATACAGTCATATTAAAGAAATTTTGACCTTATCAATAAAAGCAAATCAAAATATAACAGTCTCATTTAACAAAGGCCCCACCCCCACCCAAAATAAGTCTCATTCATTAAATACTATCTTTAGCTGTTTCTTTAAAGAAACAAAGATACACTGAGAAGAAGTCAAGTGTGAAATAATTCATTTTGGAATTTTTAAAAGTATGATAGTATTAACAGAAAACAAAAAGTGCAGTTGATGGGTTTTATGAAACAATCTCTTTAAAATACATTGCTCAATAGAGGCATTTTGATTCAACTTTGTGTTTATCTATGTGATTTAAAAATTATATAAAAACTGAATTAAAACATGAAGTCAGAATTGTGTATATATACATATATATATACATATATACATAAATATATACTTAAAGATATGCATATAACTATACATATATTCTCCAAAGAAAAGATGGTGAGAAAATATATCTCAGAGCCTAATTTTGGATGGATTGATGGTCATAGGCAGAATCCTCCTCCCCTCAAAAATAAAACCAGACCAGAAAATTATGCCAATATGAATACTTCTATTCTAAAGTAGATAATTTGCTTATATAAATCATGTCTGTGGCCCCCAACAATCTGTTAACTTTTCAAAGAGATCATGGCCACATTTACTTTTTTTCCAAAGAAAATATGCTTTAAAACACTGGGTTATGATGGACTAAGATATCCTATTTACAGGAGTTAAATCACTAAATCAACATTGAAAATGAACATCTAAATAAACTGCTGTTTAATAATGCGCTTTCTGTTGATCTAGGAGAGATAGCCAGTGTAGATTATACATTAAATTTGTACCAAATAGGATTATAGAGCTGTAAAACTAAAGTATTAAAATGTGAACTAAACATTTAGTAAATGGATTTTATCAAGTGTATAGATGCGTTTACTAACACTTTCTACTACTTTAAACCTTCTAGTATGTGCAATTCCATTCAGAAAAGTCTTTCCCTTTTCTTAACCTGTGTTGAATTCTATCATTTTATATGTGGTTCTTTCTTAGTTTAATTTTATCTGTACAAATGTTTAGGTTTCTTCTAATAGACTGTGATTTCTGAATGGAGGGTGCCACCATGCATGAGGTTTTTGTATATTCCACAGATCCAGAATTATATCTTGCTCATAAAAGGTGCTCGTTATATTTATTTGTTTAGTGCCCTTGTAGCATTGTGTTCTTTGTATTCAACATTTAAACTTTGCTATGCTAATAATGAAAGGCAGACATGTTAGGTTATTTTGGTTGAGGTTCTTATAAACAACCAAAAAATTCATAGTGTAATATGAGATTTTAAAAATGTGCCCCAACTTTTTGGGTTATTACTTATTAATCTTAAGATTTTAAGTCTTAAAGTTAAGAACAGCCATATGCTCCATGGGCTTTAATGTAATGCATCTATCACATTTGATGAAATCCTATTCTCTTTCTTATTGCTATTTTCTCTTTCAAATATGCTTTTGCCTGAATGTATACTTCTCTAAAGAGTGATTTTTTTTGACCACTCTTAGATATGTTCACATTTTTCTCTAAGTTATTTTAAAAATAAAGGAAGAATATTTTACTACAACTATGTGATTTTATTTATTTCACATATATACATATATAGTTAATCTCTTAACTGAAAGAAAATATGTAGACTTACCACAATCAAAAATTTCAATTTCATAGAACAACCTCATTTCACAGCACAAGGGCCTAATTGGACAGCATCTTTTAACAGCATAAAAGACATGTTCAATCGAATGCTTTGACAACTTTGTCCTTTATATGCCTGTTCTGATCCCAGAAGTTTTAATGAATAACCTTTTTTTGAAAAACAAGTACTATTTACCTCTCTTATCTTCATGATATATTTTAAAAAGTGACATAAAGGAGTTTTATATTCTATTAGTGATCAAATGACTTGAGAATGTATGGACGGATATATGATTTCAAAAAGGCTGGAATACAGCATTTTGTCTTAAGTAGTATGTTTTCTGAGTATATCTACTTAATATTTACTAATCTTGATGGTTAGGTTTATATGTCAACATGGCCACCTGATGATGTCCCGGGATTTGGTCAAGCAAGCACTGGCCTTACTTACTGCAAGGACATTTGTGGCTGGTTAATAAACCAGAAGGCTGGTTTACTAAATCATCATTCAGTTGGCTGCACCTGTTAGTGATTACACCCATGAAGGGTGTGTCTTCCGCAATGAGAGAATTCAATCTGCTGGATTTAATTCAATCAGTTGAAGACTTTTAAGGAAGGGAGAGAGAGGACCTTCACTTTTTTGGCTTGCCAGCGAAGCATTTCCTGAGGAGTTCATCAAACACCTTCATCGGAGTTGCCAGTTCGCTCCTGCCCTACGGAATTTGAACTCATGAATCCTTATAGTTGCATGAGACGCTTTTATAAAATCTTATATTTACAGATATCTCTTGTTGATTCTGTTTCCCTAGAGAACCCTAACTAATAGACTAATCATGTCAGCAAATTATGTTCTAATAGTCAAGATTTTCACATCATTTTATTATGGTGTCATACTTGCTAAATAAAACAGTTTTTGAGTCACTGTGGTTCTTAGAATTCTTTTTTTTTAATAAATAAATTTCAATCTGATAAACTTTTGCTTTTCTTCAGTGTTAGCAAATGGTAGTGCCAACAAAATTTTTAAAATAATTCTTAAATTTAAAATGAGCAATGAATTTTTCATATCATTGTACAAAAAGTATAATGGAGTTACATTATAAATAAATAGCACGGAGATGTTACAAAATACTTTAATTCTATTGCAAAGGCCAATATCAACAGCATCATTTGCCCACTCTATTCAGTTCTCTTTAATCTTATCTTTAATTTGATTTGTAATTTTAAAATAAAACTATTTGCATTTGTAGCATTTATTTTCCATCTAGATTCCAACAATATTATGTGTATGTGCATTTAAATATATATGCATATACATAATGGATTCCTTAGTATCATAAAATGTTTTCTAATTGCCATGTTAATGTTGTTAATAGTGTGCTTATTAATAGATATCTTCCAAACCATAAATTGTAACTGAAGGAAAAGGCTGACAATATATGCTTGTCATTTCCAGAGAACTATACTTCATTATGGAAGAATCTATGGCATTATTTTATTTGAAAGTGAGGATTTGACAACTTAATTAATTTGCCTTTTTTATATAAAAGCATTTCCACCACTCATATCATTCATGTACTACATGTCGGTGCACATCAGCAGTAATACAGCCCACAAACATTCAGGGCATTGAGATGCATTTACCTTGTGGTTTGAGGACCTGGGACAAGTGAGAGAGAAGAGCATTTCTCTGTGTCCTGAAAAGTGTTAGTTTGCAGAGTGGATCTTTAGGATTAGGAGTTGCATTGTGCTGGCACCGGAGCAGAGAGAGATGCCTTGACTGTTTAATAAATTTAAGCTTCGATGATTTTTGTTTTTGTTTTTTTAACTTTTTATCATGGTATCTGTGTGAGGGCTATCACAAAACATGACCCGGGACAGTGACCTTCTTTCTCAGGTCTAAGAGCAATAATAGCCATTTGTCACCTTCCAACTTGCAATCTTGATTGGGTAAGAAAGGCAAACAAGGTTGGGCCACATGATATCCACTGACATCACCAGAGCAGACAGTGCAATGCCTCAAAGCCAGCTCAGAGGGTGATCCATCCTATCCCTTCCCTCCCTATAGCAACTGTGTCCTGTAGTAACCTCAGCAGTCTCAAAAAGAGAAAGTACTTTGTCTCTTTTGGTGTTTCTTTTTGGAGAATTTCATTATCATATCTTTTCTTGTGGGCACTTGTCATCTTGTCAGTTAGCCTGTTAACAGGGTACAAGTAAATCTAGGCAAAATAAGTTTAAGATGTTAAGCTTTACATTAGTAGGTATGTTTCTTCCTCAATTTCTGGTTGTCATGCATAAGGACTGTTATTGTGGATAATAAAGGCTTTTGAAAAGGGGAACAAAGTACAAACAGATATTACTTATAACCGGATAAAGCTTATTCTTTCTCTATTTGAAAACCTACATTTTTAAACTTACTCCCACCAACCCCGTTTAAAACAAAACTGCATTTTATCATAAAATACATGAATATTAAATTTTTAGGAAGATGACTAAGAATAACAAATGTCTTGCTTAATTAAAATCTTATGATACACTCAGCTTTGTCTGCCCCTGATGTACATCAAGATATAAGTTGCATGTTTATTCAGGCACTCTATAAGATCAGAAAATTTCCAGCCTCTTTAGTTCCATAGGTGGTCTTCTAGCCTTTGATAGGCTCCCCATTAAAAAGCTCCTACAGGGAAATCAGTTAACACTTTGTGCCCTAACCAGAGGATTATTTTCCCTTAGGCTCAGTAAGTCAACTAATTAGCTTTGGAAACAGTGTTGCTTGCCTTGTAATGCATGTGTGTATGGGCATATACCTCTGTGTTCTCCAGCACCTCCCATCTCCCTGTATTTCTTTCTTTCTTTTCAGGTTGGCATTTTAGTGTATTTTCTATTACTATGTGTTTCAGTTTGCTAAAGTTGCCAGAATGCAATGTAGCAGAAATGGGTTGGCTTTTACAATGGGGATATATTAGCTTACAGATTACAGTTCTTAGGGTTGTGAAAGTGTCCCAATTAAGGAATCAACAGAATGGTACCTTCTCTGAAGTCAGGCCACCACCATCCAAGACACCTCTGTAACATAGGAAGGCACATGGCCAGCATCTGCTGATCCTTGTCTCTTGGGTTTCATTGCTACCAGCTTCTAGCTTCCTTTCTCAGCTTCTCTGGGGATTTTTTTTTTTTTTTCTTAGTTTTTCTGGGGCTTTATCTCTATAAGCTCCCTCAGCTTTTTCTGTCGTTTATCCTCTCATAAAGGACTCTAGTAAAAGAATTAAGACCCACCTTGAATGGGGTGGGTTACATCTCAAATTGAAATAACCTAATCAAAAGGTCCCACCCACAACAGGTCTGCACCCACAGGAATGGATTAATAGAACATGCCTTTTCTGGGATACATAACAGCTTCAAACCAGCACGCTATGACAGGATTTTGTATGACTCCTCTGTATAGACCAAAATATCTTACCCCTCTCAGATATCTCCAACTGCAGCTTACCACTGGCTATTCTGTTGCTTTCTCCTTCTTCATCCTCCCCCTTAGGCTAGTTGCATAGACCATCCATTGCTCCCTGTTGTCACATTAAGCACTGGAAACCAACAGGAAAGAGTAAACCTAGGGATTAAAGGTGAGTAAGAATTAGAGCTAGAAAGTTGAGGGTTAGAACTGAGGTTTGTTTGCAATTTTAAGAGGATTTCTAAATAATAAGTTGAGAATAAAAGTTGGTAGAATAGAGCTAGATAGCTCTGAAACACAGATTTTCAGGTCAAGTAAAGCAAAATGGATTATTTCCAAGCAGGTAAAATTTCAAATGTACCAAATTTCAATGTACTCAGCCAAAAATTTAGCAATCCAAAAAATGGAAGAGTGGAAATCCAGGCAGAAGTTCTTAGTACATTGGTCTGAGGAAAACAGAGCTTTTATTAAGAAGAACTCATGAAGAACCATAATTTTTTTTCTAACATACACAAGGTACATAAAGCAAAATTGGACATATACAATTCCTATTGACTTCTTAATCAGTGCCCACTTATATCCTTCTGCTTCATTTCCTGAACTGGTCTAAGAGTGCAGATGGAATAGTGAATAGAATTAGGTGGGAGAAAGAGGCAAAGGAAGGAGTGCTAACATCGTTCTTTTGAAAGAAAAGTGTTTTTATTTTTTCTATATCCTCTCAAACTGAAATTATGCATGTCTACTTCCAAATATATAGCATTAAGGATACATAATAATTGTTTTATGTTATGGTTTTTGAATAAACACAAATATTAAATTTAGAACTTCAATCTCAGCCTTATCTGTAGCATTTAAATAGCCATACAATGCAGTTAAAAAAAATCACTTTTTCAAATGTAATAGTATTGGGAGAAAAGAAATTTGAACTTACTCTTTACACAAGTAAATAAGCATAGAAAAAGAAAGATATTTTAAAAACTATATTTGTTATCTAGGAGTTAAACAGGATATTTATTATATAGGATAAACTCTCCCTAACAAGAATTTCTTTTTTTATGGTAATGGGTGGACTTTTGAGTTTTAATTCCCCTATAAACACAACACAGAACAAATTAAAAATTAAAAAAAAAAAACAAGGTCATGTATGCCTTGATGTTCTTTAACCCAGTGTCTCCTCCGTCTATATATACATAGGCTAAGAACAACTCTAAGAATTAAGAATCAAAACACAATGTCTAATCATACTCACAACAAAGCCTTAATTTCAACCAATTCAGAGTTCTCATTTTAGCTAATCTCATAGGGCAGGGGTCAGCAAACTCTTCATGTACAGGGGCAGACAGTAAATATTTTAAAATTTGCAAGCTGTAAGGTCTCTGTGGCAATTACTCAACTCTGCTGCTGTAGTGCTAAAGCAGCCGTAACTGCATGGGTGTGGCTGTGTTCCAGTAAGACTTTTTATGGACACTAAAATTTTAATTTCACTTAATGGTCCCATGTTATGAAATATTGTTCTTTTTGTTTTATTTCAACCATTTAAAAATATATTAAAAACAGAAACATTTATAGCTCATGGAAGTGGCCAGATTTGGTCTGCCACTGTTTTAAGATCAATTCAGGTTCAGCAACTATCATCTATTTCCATATTGGTTGTTTTTTTTGTACTTTTTATTCTCTAGAAAACGCACTATAGTAATCTGTGGAGGTGATTCTCCAAGTGTTTTTTATAGAAAATAAATTGAAATTGTTTTCGTAGGAGGCTTCTATTTATTATAAAAGGGTTTCATAAATGCCAGTAGTTTTGTGTTTTGAAAAAAATATGAATGTTTTACCTGGTTCTGCCACTTACTAGTGATATTACTTGGGCTTGTCACACCATCACATTGATTTTTGGTTTCCTAATCTGTACTTGAGGATATAATTGACATTTCCTACTGAACCAGAGGTTCAAAAGTCTCAGCTTACTATGTACGATTTTGGGCCTCTGACTCACTATTGTGACATTCTTCACTCCTCCCTCATGTCTTATTTACTGTCCTTGACAACTTCTAGAATTCCATCGGTGCATTCTTTTTCCATGAAAGCAGTTGTTAAAATTACCCTGTGCAGAGAAATACAGAAAAGCTTCCTCTCCCCACTCCTCCTGTGAGCCCACCAGCCCACAGTGTTTTCTCTTTCACTGTTATTACCATTCACATCACCTGATGTTGCTGTTGAAAACATGGTTCACACTTACTGTGTGGGTATCACACAATACTGACCTGACCATCTACTGTTGTCAAAACTCCTGTTCTCAACAGCTTGGCATGGTATTTCTCCCAAAAAGGAATTTTATTTGGTGTTCCAGAAACAAATTCAAATATTGGCTCTTCACCAGTTTCTGCCTCCACTGCCTTTACCCCATCAAACTGACCTGCCCTCACCTATTGTCTGTGATTTGTTCACCTACCTTGCCATAATTAAGTCTGCTTTCTCAATAGTGCAGGAAGGTTAATTATCCAGCACTTAATTTACAGACTCACAAGTTTATAAGTGTTCTTTATAGATAGGTGTGTAAAAATGTTCCCTATGTTTAAAAAATGTCATTTTGTCAAGAACCATTTTTTTAAAAAAATTTTCAACATTAGAAAATAAATATAATGGATGCCTTTCTTTTTTGTCAGAATATATAAAAGAGCTCATGAGGAAAAGCAGCATTCTCCAGGTCAACTTCTTCTCTTATATACAGAGGTAAACATTATCATCATTTCTGCTTTAATTTTTTCCTAGGGTCTGCCTGCAATATTCCAAAAATATTTTCCTTGATTAATCAACCATAAAGAGAAATTGTTGAGTCTCTGAAATGAAAGATAAGGATTTGACTTCATTGCTACTCCCCCCTCTTTCATCTCCTAATATCAAATTAATTTATTGTTATTACCTCTTATTTTGTTTATTTTGTACACTTAAATAAGAGCTTATGGAATGGCTTCCAAGAGCCAGAATCCACTTGCTTATGTGTTTTGTGTGGCCTGCACGGTTGCCTAAATACAATACAGTATAAATAGTAGATGAACTACTCTGTTGCAACATTAAAAGCCCAACAAACACTTTCTTACATACATTGCTTTTCCTTATTCATATATTGGCAGACATTGGAATTTACAGTCTTCGTTTAAAATTATGTATTACGTCGCTTATGTTTTTTTCTATATATTTTAGCCAGTATCTTCTTTCCACTCTTGGTAGAATGAGACTGTCATCCCTCCTGCCATTCTTTTCTAACTTCCATCTGCCACAGTCAACACTTTTATTTTCTCATTTGCGAGGTTGTTAACAGTTACATTCTGTGTTGAAAATAAAAACAAGGATTCTTGTTTTGTCTATAGCCTGGATCTGAAATCTGAAAATGATTTACATTATTATGACTCTATAAGCCCTTTTATTTCTTGACCGTAGTGTTCTATAATTACATTTCCTTTTTTTATGATTCCAATATTTTGACTCCTAGATACTTCTAAGGGAAATCTTCCTATTGTCAAATCCAAGGGATTCTCTTTTCCTACTGGCTATTCTTTGTTTTTAATTTGTTTCTCATTTTATTTGATTTATATTTGGACTATGAGTTAATTGCCAGATATTTTGAGTTTCTAATCACATAGTTTATTGTTAAAATACCGATAATATTATCTTAAAAGTGATGCCCAATCCTAATCCTCAGTGTTCTCTTCTGGTGTTCTTGGTTGAACTTACTATTTCCAGAGTCAGAATTCTCTTTTATGTTTCCTTTCACTTCGCTGAAATATATCCTCAAATAATATCTTAAGAATGGATGTGTGGCAGGTAACTATTCTGAACCATTATATGTTGAAAATGCTTTTATTCTTCCATTTATTTGAGCAATAAGTCTCTGACTATGGAATTCCAGTTTAAGAATCATTTTTATTCCTCAAAACTTTGAAGGCAATTCATTCTTCATTTTCTTCTAGTTTATAGTATTGCTGCTGAGAAAGCTGATTTTTCCTTCCAATTTGCCTTGGTCTGTTGCTTTCTTTGTTTGCTTATTGTAGAACAGGGCTCAGCCAGTGTTTCCTATAAAGGGTCAGATAATAATTTTTTTAGGCTTTCAGGCCATATGGTAGCTGTCTCTGCCACTGTAGTACTAACACAGATCAAGGTAATATGTAATTTAATAGATGTGACTATATTCTAATAAAACTTCATTTTTAGAGAATGATCTTTAGATTTCATATAGTTTTATGTCATAAAATACCATTCCTTTGATTTTTTCAACTTAAAAAATAGAAGGAAAAAAGTTCTTAGTTCTCAGCCCATATCAAAACGCAGGATTGGGATGGGTTTGACCCAAAGGAATAGTTTACTGACCTTTGTTATGAAGTTTTCTGTATCTTTCTTTTTGCTTATTTCATAATATTGTGCCAATGCATCTCAGTATTGAGCTCCTTTTTACTTATCCTAGTGTGCATTATTATACCCACAAATGAAGACTTAAGAATATGCACAATTATTTTTAAAGCAAAACACATAAACATTTTATTGTTTGTTTTTGTTGTGGTATGGCATATAAGGAATGCTAACACAGATGCCATGTTCAAAACTTTGTTATCAGACTTTCAGTTAACCCTTCTTCCCTGCTTTCAACCTCACTTTTCATTTTCATTCTCTGTAAAGTTAACTTTCACCCAGCAGTAAAGCCCTCAGGAGTGGGGCTGATGCCCTCAGGAGTGGGGCTGATACCCTCTTGCATTAGATCTTCCTCTTGATCTCTAAGTTTCATATTTTCCTGCCAATGTGATCCACAAATTGCTCCATACACTTTTTATCTTCCTCAAATTTGTTGAATGCTCTGTTCTAAGAAATACAATCCCTCAACCCTGAACCAGATTTCTTATCTTCACCGTTGTTGATTTAATCTTTTTCGTTCTTTCTCATCTTTATTTCATCAGGGTCTTAGAAGAAATAGAAGGCAAACATATATAATTTTGCAATCATCTTGAATAAAAATCAGCAGTCTTACATTTAAATTACATTTATTATTGCATGATGGTATGATAGATATTAGATTTATGTACAGTAGTTATAATTGTTTATTCATTGAAATTAAAGCTAGCTATGATAGTGGGTAAAGTTCTAATAGCAACAAGTATCTTGGTTTTTCATGTTGTTGATTTGTTTTCTTGGTGAAGAGGTTGTTACTGAAGGAAAAAGCAAGAACAGAAAATCTTCCATGTGGTCCATTTTGCTAATTATAAAGGAAAACTCTTGAAAATATTGAAGATGTATATGATATATCTGTTTTTTGGGGAAGGGGGTCTGAGATCATCCTGTCATCTTTGCCATTTGTAAAAGTATGGTTATTACCAACTGAGGAATGTTGGAGTCCTTTTAGGAACTTGATATCTGCTATTGATATGAGAAATTATGCATGCCTCTTTATAAATGCTAATGCAAAGTCTTTGTAAAGGCACCTCAGAGTTCCTTGATGCACTTTATTAATCATCTTATTAAATTAGCAGTGCATTCATGAATGCATAACTCAGTCTTCTGACTGAGATATGAAACTAAGATGGTGTTCCTGAGATACTTGTGTTTCCTGCGATGTAGTTCTTGGGGGTGTATATGCTAACTCAAAAATCTTGGCCAGTTTTTAATTCCGTAATTCTACTTGGCACTAAAATAGCTCATTAATTTTGATGGGGACATTGTTTTTTACCCTGCTGTCCCAACCCATGGCTTGAAACAACTTGAATATCACTGGTAAACTATCTTTAGTTATCAAACACATTTGATGACACTTGATTACCATACTTAGAAAACAGAAACCTGAGGAATGCGAGAATCTTATTTTGGAACTTAGAAAAATGAAGTCAGTGCGAGAACTTGCTTTTATCTTCTCTGGTTTTAAATTCTGAAATCTGAAATATAAAGTATAATTTTTGTGATGGAGCCCAAAATAGCATGAGATTTTTGGATTTCTGTATTATCTTAGGTTTATATGATTAGCGAAAGCAATAAAAATGGAGAATTTTAGCAATACAATGAAATTTGTGAGGCAGTAGGCAGTATGTGGGATTTCTTCTCTGGAATATAAAGAATATTGTAGCTGAAATGTTGGAAATTAAAAATAAAAATCATCAACCTTAATCACTTGCCATATGTAAAAGATTAGAAGGAGCTAGTTAATGATAAATTCTTTTTCCTACTGATCCTGAAACTTCCTGGCTGGATGGATACATCCTTACTATTGTTGATTACATTATATGTGTATCAATGGTTGTAATTAGGCTTATACACTGCAAATTCAGTTTTCATTCATCTCTGCTTTAAAATCAATAGTAGTTACGGTTCAATAGTTCATATGTTCATTTTAAATGGATTTATTGTCAAATACAAATTTAAGGATAGTTAAAGTGGAAGATTGTGTTTCTGGCACTGATGCAGACATTTTAGGATTCTTTACTTACCCTATCTGTGAAAAGTGAAATACAATGCCTGAGGATACATTTTGTTGACAGAAAACTAATGCTGGGAAGCCCTTGGAGACTCAGCATAGCAAACATACATCTCTGGTGATTTTTTTTTTTTTTTTTTTTTTTATCATTCTTGATGCTTCGATTCACTCAGAAAATATAAGGAGAGCTTTCCTCTGATTTATACTTGTGAAAATACAGAGTAGTGAGGTAGCTTGCCTTAAAGTGTCTTTTTAATGCAGAAACAGAATTGCTTTCAAACAGAAAAGAATCAATTTTCCAACTGTAAGTGATTATTGAAAGAAGGGACACATTTTGTAAGTAACTAAGTATTCCAGAGAGGAAATAACTAGGTTCTCATGGGGACAGTACAAAGAGAAGGGCACAAATGAGAGAGACAGTATTGATCATGCTCAGAGCCTGGTATTTGCATCAGACTGGTATAAATTTCCACCATACTGGCTTAAATCTTAGCTCTGATGCTAACTATGTTACCTGCTCATGTTGCTAGGTCTTATTTATTCTGTTACTTCAGCTCTAAAATGAAGTTAGCCATAAACGTTCAATAAATGTTAGGCAATTTTATAATGTATGCCTTGCTGAAAGGTACGGAGGAAAATCCTGTTCAAAAATAATATGTCAGCTCTTCACAATTATTTTTCTTATTCTTCCAGAACTTAAACCTCTTAGCATAGTATGAGGGATGTTGTATGGAATTACTTTGGTTGAATCTTTCAAGCTCCTTATGTAGACACACAAAGCTCTGAGAATTAACTCTGGCAGTGAGAAACTGTCAGGAGATAATGTGACCTCTGTATCTCCTACTACAATTGTTCCAAAGTCTGACCCTCAAGCAATCACTCTCCCTCTCTCTTCCTTTGGAGCATCCTTGCTAATGTAGATGTCAGCCCGATATCAGGTGGCTTAATTCCCATAGATCAGGAGAGCAGAATGACCTCTGGATACCCATACCTATTTTCTAGTATATGCACATTGCTTCTTCCTTTAAAATGTTATGGAGTGATTACTTTGGTGCAGAAAGGTAATCACATGCAAGCTAGCAAATGTCTCATGTTTATTTTTTTTCCCATGCCAAATCTCTGTGGTGATGGAAAAAAATATGGGAAGTTCAACAGGGAAGAGGAGAGCTTATATATCACTTATAATAAACATAAAGGAAATAAATCTAGAGTTATTGTTTTGGTAAAAGTTTATAAAATTACATTCTGATTTTCAAGAGTGAATTTTATGAAGAATAAATTTGTAAAAAAAAAAAAAAAAAACAACTGCTGCACAGCAATAGATAAATCCATGGCAAATGGTAGCCCTCAGAAAAAATAACTAGATTTTTTGTAAGTGTGGCTATTGATTCTTTCCCTTGCAAATTAATTGCTGTGAAGAACTAAAAGTGGAAATTAATATTGTCTTATCATGGCTGTGTCTGCAGAGCCAATTTATGGAATTTTTCCATTAAAATTAGAAAGCATAGTATCCCAGAAAATAATCATTTCCAAATTTATGCAGATATATCAGTTTCAACTCTTGAAGGCTTTGTCATTGATTTTTTAAAATGTGGCCTATCCATGTGATAAGATCAAATCCTTGCTCCACTGCTTCCTAGTTACATGACTTTGAAGAAAAATTATTTAAAAACTTTGGGACTTATTTTCTACATCTGCAAAGCAGAAATATGACTAATGCTTTAGGATTTTAAATAATGATTACAAATAATGTATTGTAGCAAATATTACCAGACTGGTCCAACCTGGAGATAAAAAATTAATAACTGAAAATGAATTTCTACATTACCATCCTTATCTGCATATCTGCAAGGCCTTGGTCACTTATAAGTGTCTTGTTCTGTCATCATTACACATCCTTGGGTGATTTTCTGTATGTGCATAGAAAATAGTTCTTTTAGGATGTTATGCTTCACAATTACTCTGGAAATCAGCCACAGTCAAGCAGTTAGAGAAATGTCACACCGATTCCATTTGCTTCAAGAGCTCTCCAAAGGAACATGACTTCCTGTCATTTTAGAGCTTCTCCTCTATAGTCCCTGCCAGGGGTGGAAGTGTGGCAGCATAAATGGAGATAATGATCGTCTCCCTCATCGTGAGCCAGACTGGACCACCAGGTCATAAAAGCAGTGGTGATTGTGACCTGAACCTCAAAAAATTTCTTCCCAAACCTCAGTTGTAAAATGGTTTGTTCAGTATCACAAATGAACTCAGCTTCTTGAACTTCGTTAAGAGAGTTTGCAGTATACTGAGTTTTCTTTTTTTCTCTTTTAAGAGTCTCTACTTTCCTCCCCACCCAATGTCAACCACTTTCACCACTGTACAACTATTGGTAGGATGTAAAGGAAGAGAATCGAAGCTATATCCAAGCACTCATAGACATGTGAGTGCACACGAACAGACACATTGTTTTTCCTTTTAACACATTTAGTGTAATACTGAAATGATATAAAGTCAGGTTTCTATAAACAATAGTGGCCTTTCTGGTTGAGCACATACTTTGATAACTTTATTCACCTTTGTGATTCTTATCACCCACACTAATACTAAAGGTAATTGAATTCCTTGTTTCATTAAAATGTCTTTCTTAATTTCATAATCTTTCACATCCTCAAAATAGTGCCATGTAAACAGATTCAAAAAGATACAGGGGTTCTTCATTTGCTATGTGTCTCACAGAGAAGACAGTATGAAGAAGATGAATGTCAAGTGTGATGGTAGTGTCTATATTCTGGTCTATTTTCTTGCTAAGTTTCTAGCATGGAGTGTAAGAAAATAGGAAAGTGAGAGGAGAGCTAAGAGACCATTGGAGCTACAACTAAGAGGGTGTTTCGCAAAAACTATGTTGCCACTTCTGTGGTTTGTCTAAGTCTGCTTTACTTCTGATCTAAATGAAGTAATAAGGAAGGAGGGTGAAAAGATAGCCCGTTAATTAGCTTGGTCTTTAACTTCTCAATACGTAATGTTATCACATGCTTCAAAAATAGGAACTTAAAAGGGTATAATACTGGAAAATTAAATTATCTTTCCAACTTGGTCACAGAACTACTGCCTAACCACTTTCCTGTTTCTTAATAGATACTCCCTAGTATTAATTTCTTGTGCTTAACTTCGATAAACAGTTTGTGATGTTGAATCATATATAAATATATAGCTCCACTTTTTACACAAATGTTAACCTAATACATACACTCTTCTGTATATCAACTTTGTTACACAAAATCATTATTCCGTCTTTGTTCTGCATAGCATTCCATTGTATGAATATACTGCAATAAACTAGTATAATGATGATGGATTTTCAAAGTATTATTCAGTCTAGTTTTATATTTCAAAATGCTGCAAGGCATGTGTATTTATGCATACATATGCATACATATGTGTATGTGTGTATGTATATATGTAATTATCATTTCTATTTGTGCAAGTATACCTATAGGAAAAATTCATAGAAATAGAACTGTTGGGTCAAATAGAATGGGCATTTTGATAGATATATAAAACTATTCTCCATGATGTTGCACTACAGCTTAGCAGTAATGTGTTAGAAAACAATTTATACACTGGATTTAACATGGTTATCACATATTTGGATCTTTTACAGTTTTAGTGGGCTCTTTTAATTTAAAAGATTTTCTATCCCCCTAGTGACAAAGCATGATTAAATACAAAGTGATGCTTTTTAAAGAGGAAAGAAAATCCTGTTAATTTTTTTTATATTTTTAAATTAAATACTTTAAGACCATTGTTCCTTAAATATTTAATATTTCTGTCCCTTCCTATTTTGTAATATATTATTAGCGATGAAAGTATACAAAAGCATATTTATTTTTCTTATAAGTAAACATAATTTTAATAGTGGCTGCATCCACATAATACTTGTCAGTGGCAATATTTTGCCATAACGATGCTTTTCATGAGGTCAGGAAAATCATTCCATTCTATCAAGCACTTACCATCTGATTGTAATTTTCTGAGAAGTCCCAAATGCTGCCAGTTCTACAGTATCTACCTGTCTCTTGGGGGGTGTTGTACTTCCTCATTCTCATATCTGTGCCACATTTTCTTATTGTATGTCCAGAAAAGCGACCATGCAAAAGCCCAGTTTTTATTGGTTGCCATTTTATAATGTGAGTTTAACTTTGAGCTGAATAGAAATTTGACATTTCACTGAATGTTTGGTTTCTATTGTATTCTATTTGCTCTACTCTTATGGTCTAATAAAATTACAGGTTTAACTTTCATTGCAGAAATTAGAGAGACTGAATGTACTAACAGGCTTGTTAAAATGCAATTCCAAAACCTACTTGCAAATAGAGCTTGTAACATGGAAAATACTTTATGTATCATTTATCATCAAAATTGGGCTTGACCATTGTTTCTGGGAAAATGCTTTCAAAAGGTACTATTTGTTTAAGAAATAAATCTGAGAATAAATGGATAGATATACATAAATATAGATGAAGATGTATAGAAACTTATTTATTTTTATGATACAGTATAAAAAATTTTACTTTTTAATCACCTGTTTTAAAGTGTAAAAGTAGGAACTTAGCGAATAAGTATGGGCGATATCTTAAAAGTCTGTCATGTGAATATAGTTTTATATTGGACTAGCAAGACAACTTTGAATGAACTCCCCCATTGAATTCTTTAATTTATTTTTGTACCTGACTGCCCATCTTAGGCAGTATCACTTCTGTGTTAAAAATACCAAGGAGTCAAGTCTGTCTGGTTCTATTATGTCTTTTATGAAGCCTCATTCGAATGACCTACACGTGATGAATTTGATACAGATAAAGATAAAGTCTTCTATTGGGTTGTCAACTCTAATTCAGTCAGACATAGAAGAGTGTGCAGTAATTATACTGCTTTAAGAAGCTCCTAAAGCAGTAGGTTTTCTCTTATAATACCCAAACAAAAACACTGAGCATTAAAGTTTATGAAGATGCAGTCAGAGCTCATGGATTTATGGATGGTGTAGAAGTGTACCCTTACAAAAGCTTTAGACTGCATCTCAAAAGTTTCAGGACTCCAAGAAACATTTGAAAATGTCTCCCCTCCCACTTTGGATGAGACTTCATCTTTTCATTGGAAGTGTAAATTTTGAATATCAGAGGCCTTTATGAAGTCCACATTAATAACTACAGGCATCCTTCTAAAATACATTTGAATACTCTTTAACTTTTCAATTATACTTTATAAGTATTTTCTCGCTAGAATCTAGGGGCCATGAAGAGATGCACATTTTTCTGTTTTGTTCACTGTTGTATTTCCAGGACCTAGAACCATGAGAGACACATAGTAGGTACCCGAGAAATGTGTGTTGAATAAATCAACTAATCTGACTTTAATTCTTATCAAACAGATTTACAATAATTAGTAAAAGGTACCAATATAATGAACAAATAATTGTTATGTTGGGTCATAATTGTAAATACAATGGTATAAAAATAGATTATATGTATTTAACAATGTAAAGCTCTTTTTCTCATGGGATTCAGTTTATGCAATATTCATGTATACACTACCTTATGGTCATAATCTGTAATGTGTAGATCCTTTTCCTGCAACTTCAGAGTAACTAGTTGTTTGCATTTAAATGATGCAACCACTAGTCCAGGTAAATTTGCTCTCTCTCTCTGTATGTGTGTGTGTGTGTGCGTGTGTGTGTGTGTTTTGTTATTGACTAAATCCTTGAGCAGAAATCAGGTTTTACGTGAAGAAAGAATATTTGATGAGATGTACATTGCAAAACTTTTTCCCAAAGCAAATTCAGTTGAAATTTCCCCCAAACAATAGTAAAAGTTTAACTCAAGTCTCATATTACGTTGCATCTATGTTCTTTTTGTCCTCATAGGCATTGAAGTAGGCTAGCCATCGTGAGATATTTCTTGGATTTTTGTATTACTCTCTCAAGTGTTCTTTCTTAGTCCCAATCTTTTTTCCATTAAAAAATCCCTCTACCTTATCTCCAAAGCCCTTCTTTACTTAATAGTCATCTGTTTTAGCTTCCTAGATGCTAAAACAAATGCCATACAATGGTTTGGTTTAACAATGGAATTTATTGGCTCACAGTTTCAGAGGCTAGAAGGCTTGCTTCTTCCTGGAGTCAGTATCTTCTGGCTGGCCAACAATCTATGGGGTTCTTGGCTTTTCTGTCACATGGCAGTGCACCTGGCAGCACCTTTGCCTTTCTTTTCCAAGTTCCCTTATGTTTCAGCTTCTGGATGCTCTCCATGGCTTCTCTCCTTCTGTGTCCAATTTCCTTTGTTTATAAGTACTTCAGCCATGTTGGATAAAGCCCACCTTTATTCAGCTTGAGCACATCTTACCAAAAATGTCTTCAAAAGTCCTACTTACAAATGGGTTCACACCCATAGGACCAGTGGTTGGCACCCAAACATGCCTTTTGTGGGGGCATGATTCAATACCCAACAGCATCATAAGATTTGATATCATTGAAATTCTTCATTTCCCTCCTCTTTATTTACATTGTAATTGTTCCGTTCATAATTTGACCCCAATCTGCCTTTTCAGATTTCTCTGTTGACACTTCTTTCCCCACCTCACAATAGGTCAGACTCCCTACTATACATTACTATACATATGCAGGAATGCTTTTGTCTACCAATAATTTTAGGTACAGTACCTAAGGTCTATTGATTTCTCCAGGCTGGCATATGTGTGTAGGACCTGGGAAAACTATTGACCCTGGGGATGAGAAGAAAAATGAAAAATCAAAATTAATATGTATTTACAGAAATGTCTACAAAATGCAATGTTTTGTCAACTCATTAACTACAACTCAAACCTCTTACAGTAATATATAAATTATATTCAATGAGAGAATTTGATGCAATTTATTGATTACCTGATATGGAATGGGACTTGTATAATGAGAGAGTCTAGAGCCAAGAAGTTTCTAAAGTGCCATCTGCCTTATTTTTTCATGCTTCTCTTAGCTTCTCTGCGCTCTCTCCAAAATGTCTGCCTGTATCCTCTCACAGAGGACTTCAACAAGGGGATTAAGACCCATCTTGAATGGGCGGATCATATCTCCATGAAAGCAACCTAATAAAAGTTCCCACCCACAATAGGTGTGCCCCCACAAGATTGGATTAAAAGAACATAGGCTTTTCAGGGGTACATAATAGATTGAAACCAGCACAGCCTCTAAGTGTGTGGTCCAGTATATTGGAAACTGAGGGCAAACAGATGAAAATGGAGTCATGAAACTCCCAAAGGGAATTGAGAGAAAATTCTATATTAATGGCATCTTAATGAATTTTCATAGACAGTAGAAGATACTCCTTGACTGATATCAGGCCAACACATCCAATAATATTTTTAGGGCAGAGTTATTAACTATGCTTTGGACAGAGTGTAACCTAATTATAGGAACTAAGTAATGGCAATGACAGGTATTCTTGTACTAGTCATTACTAAATAAAATAGTATATTACACATAATTATTAATTCTGTTATATATCATAAATTTTAATATTGTTTATTGAACTGTCAGGTATTATGATAATTAGTCTACATAGTTAAACTCATTTATTTAGTTGTTCTAACAGCACTAGGCACAATTTTACAATTGAATACAGTAAGATTTAGGGAGTTGAGCTTAATTATGTAAGGTGGCTAACAAGTTCAAATCACTATACCAAGCATGCTAAATATGATTTTTCTTCTTTATTTCTTTAATATTTTTTTTTGTACTTCAAGTACACCTTCTTCATTACCAATTTTTAAAATTCTTTATAGAAAGGAAGCATCACTCTGTTCCATGCTTGGTATGCTCTCCAGTAGAGGTGTTAGGTATATCCGAAGAATTACTGAACACAGGGAAAATGCCTACTGGAAGGGCTTGTGGGACAAGGAGCAATGATGTGCACATATCCAGTAACAGCCCTAGGAAAAGCAAACACAAGCTTGAACATGGGGAAATGAGACTGAATGTGGCAAAGGAGATTGTTGTTGCTCTTTCTTTGCCTAACATTTGGGAGGAGTTAATTACTGAGCAGCAGTTGTTTTTTCAGTCCTAAGCAGACAGCCTCCTGACACTAAGGTTGACAAGGCTGTGTCCCAATGAGAGCTACTGATACAGACATTGACACAATGGCTAAGCTTTCTTCTCTGGGAAATGTTGTATTGTATTATCTGGTATTTCTTCCAACATCGGTCCCATCAGAGAGAATTGCCTCATCACATTATTTTTGACTGACTGGAGTAAGACTGCAGATTTTGCTTTTCTGAAAATCAACTGGCAGCAAATCAGTGTTGATTATGGAATGGACTACAGAGCTGTTTATTCTTCATCTCATTTTCAACTCAGGAATTCCAGAATTAAATACAGTAAGATATCATATTACTCCATATCACCCAGCAATCACCATCAAAATATGTTTGAAGATTTTGCTGAACACTGATGAAGATTCAGTCTTTTTGTTCCTTCAAACTCTCCTTCCACTCAGTCGTAGGGGAAACAATACAATAAGGTCAAGAAACTGTTTATGAAGTTTCTAAAAATGAATCACAGCTTTATATTAATGCTTTTATATAAAGCATAATTTCTGAGGAACTTGTGAGCAAAAAAAAAAAAAAAAAAAACAAGAAAACAAAAAACAGAAGTTAAGGATATCCCCATTAAGGAGAGTAAAAAATATATAGCTGTATAATCAGCTATAATACAGTAATAATGACAATAATTAAGAAAGCATAATTGTTGTCACTTATTTAATACTCACTATATGCCAAGCTGTGCTAAGTCCTTTAAATGTATTTTTCTAAATTAATCTTTACAACAACCTTATGTGGTAGGCAATGTTATCTATATTTGTGTTTTAGTCACAGGTTCACAGATTTGAGTTATTCAGACTCTTCAGTTTATGGATTACTACTCTGACTGACCTATGTCAACAGTGCTCTTTTTATAAGGCAGTCACTTTTAATTATTCCCAACCTACATGTCCATTTTCTCCCTCTCTCACCTACAGTCGTGCTGAGGGTTAAATGTACCCTTGGATTTGGACGTGTTTACATTCTTTGCTACATTCACAGAATTGTGTATGTTTTTAATTTCTGTAAATGCTCCTTTGTGTCTTTGATTCCACAATTTTGAAGATCTATCCATGGTGCTGAATTAGTGTCAATTGTGTTTTTCTAACTGCTGAACATTATTGTTCATCTACCACATTTTACAGTACTATTACCCTTCTTTTGGACACCTGTGTTTCTCTACTCCCCACTATCACAACTGCACAATGGTGAACATCATGGAAATCACTATTTTTAGATGAAAACTGTTTAATATTAACAAGCTCTTATTCCAATTAAGATAAATCTGTTAAGGAATCTGAGCAAGACACTATTGGCCCATATATGCAGGGTTTAGATGGAAGGACAATAGGTTATTGAAAACTTGATTTCATTAGGAACTGCAAATTATTTGCCAGACTGGTTGTAAGTCTGTTTCCTGCAATCAACAGTATTTCAGGTGGATATTTTCCCTGCATCCTTCCTAAAATTTAGGATTGTCTAACTTTCTAATTTTTGGTAATATGATGATGTATGTAGAGAGAACATCTTTATTTTAACTCCCTATCCTCTAATTAGTAGTGAGAATGAGCATCTCTATTTTTCATTGTGTTAGCTACTTGGTCTTTATTTTTCTCTGAACTCTGTAATCACATCATTTTACCATTTAGTGGTGTTTGCATTATTTGAAAGTCTGAGATACAATATTTGTTTGTCATTGTTTTGTTCATTTTTTTTTCCATTATACATTCTAGCTCAGCAGTTGCTATTAATGAGGGGAACACTTTTAGTTTTTCCAAATTAATTATTTAGTCAACAAATTTACTGGAATCCCTAATTAATAGTGTTACATTATGCTGCTATTTTTCAATGTATGTATTTGTATCATGCAATAAAAAATGAGATGCACATCTTTCCTGTCCTTTACCTATTTCTCTTTTTTGGTGGTTTTATAGTAACCAGAATTGCTAATAGTATGTTGTACAATAGCACTGATATTGAATATCATCATTGCCTTGTCTTGAATATAAAGGGAAAGTCTCTAAAATTTTTCCGTGTAGAATTTTTTGTCAATTCTAAAATAAAATTCTAAATAAAACACTAAAATAAAAATTCTGAGAATTTTTAATCATAACTGAAAATTGATTTTGCAGATTTTTCTGCATCTAATGGTAAAACAACATAAACCTCTTTTGTGTATTGATAAGAATTATTTTGACAGATATGCTGATGGTATGTGATCCTTATTATTTATCCCGTGAGCCTCACTTTTGCTTTTTAATATTTTATTTAGGCTTTCCAAATCCATGTTCATGAATAAAATTGGTGTATGTTTTCTTTTGTCTCTTATTGTTATTTATCAGTTTTAGAATCAAGGTTATTTTAGACTCAGAGCTTGAGTTCGGGGTTTTCTATCTCTTCCCATTTCCTGGAGCAAATTGAGAATTTGATAAAATCTGAAGGAGAGAAACTAAGATGGCAGCTAGGTGAGACAGCAAAAAAACACTTCCGTGAAAAACACTAGATAAAAACCAGAAAGTGACCCACAATACCGGTTACAGCAATGCGCCAGCTGGATGAGTTCTGCTAGTACCACAGGGGCCATATACTTGGTGAAACCGGGAGTCTGCATTCTGAAACGAGTAAGCTGGCTGGAAGACCCACAGCTGCACGGCGGTGTGGGGAAGCCAGGGGTTGGCGTTTGGAGGACTGGTTCTTTTAAAAAAAAAAAAGGGAAAAACCCAGGAGTGGCTGCAGTTGTGACAGTGGGAACCACGCAGTAAAACACAGTGGGGGGGGGCTGGGCTGGCCTCTCGGAGTCTAGCCTGGAGGATAGCCCGCTGCAGATACCCCCGGGGCCGGGGGAGCGGAGGGGAGAGCCGGAAGCAGAAAGAAACCCCCCAGCTTGCAGCTGGCTCTCCGGAGGGCTGCATAAACTCCTGCCTAGGGCCGTGCCCACAGCCCAGAGACCTGCCAGTTGTCCCGGAGCTGGGAAGGAGGAACTATGCGAGGAGGGGGGGTTGAGATGCCCCGTTCGGCCATCTTTGCATCAGGCTGAGAGTGCCCCTGCACAGCCCGGCGGCCTGGGGCTTCCCCTGAGGGACGGTGCACACTGGTGACGTAGCATGGCATTCCCTCGGCAGAGGTCCTGGAGGATCGCGGCTGGGAGGGGGGGGCCTGCTCGAAGAACCCAGGGACACTACGCCAAGTCCGGTGGTTTGTGGGACAGTGAGAGAGAGGGTCTGGGGCTGAACTGAAATGAAAGCTTAGACTCTTGCGGCGGCCTTGAATCTCCGGGAAGTGGGGGATTTGAATATTAAAGCTGCCCTTCCTCTCTGGCCACCTGGACACACGCCCCCACATTCAGGGCGGATGGCTCCAGCAACACACCCAAACTGAGTTCTCCAATTGAACCCTACAAGAATCATTTCCCCACACACCGAGGGGACAAGGTTGAGAACTGACTTGAGAGGTATAGGTGATTCACAGACGCCATCTGCTGGTTAGTTAGAGAAAGCGTACACCACTAAACTGTGTTTCTGAAAAATTAGATTGGTATCTTTTTTTTTTACAACTTGAAAGAACCCTATCAAGCAAAGCAAATGCCAAGAGGCCAAAAACAACAGAAAATCTTAATGCATATGGTAAAACCAGACGATATGGAGAATCCAATTCCAAACACTCAAATAAAAATATCAGAAGAGACACAGTACTTGGCACAATTAATCAAAGAACTACAATCGAGGAACAAAAACATGGCAAAGGATTTAAAAGACATCAAGAAGACCATGGCCCAGGATATAAGCGACATAAAGAAGACCCTAGAAGAGCATAAAGAAGACATTGCAAGAGTAAGCTCAGGATATAAGCGACATAAAGAAGACCCTAGAAGAGCATAAAGAAGACATTGCAAGAGTAAATAAAAAAATAGAAGATATTATGGAAATAAAAGAAACTGTTGGCCAAATTAAAAAGACTCTGGATACTCACAATACAAGATTAGAGGAAGTTGAACAATGTCTCAGTGTCCTAGAAGTCCACAGAACAGAAAATGAAAGAACAAAAGAAAGAATGGAGAAAAAAATTGAAATGGATCTCAAGAATACGATAGATAAAATAAAACGTCCAAACTTAAGACTCATTGGTGTCCCAGAAGGGAAGAGAAGGGTAAAGGTCTAGAAAGAGTATTCAAAGAAATTGTTGGGGAAAACTTCCCAAACCTTCTACACAATATAAATAGACAAAGCATAAATGCCCAGTGAACTCCAAGTAGAATAAATCCAAATAAACCCACTCCAAGACATATTCTGATCAGACTGTCAAAGACTGAAGAGAAGGAGCAAGTTCTGGAAGCAGCAAGAGAAAAGCAATTCACCACATACAAAGGAAAAAACATAAGACTAAGCAGTGACTATTCAGTGGCCACCATGGAGGTGAGAAGGCAGTGGCATGGCATATTTAAAATTCTGAGAGAGAAAAATTTCCAACCAGGAATACTTTATCCAGCAAAACTCTCCTTCAAATTTGAGGGAGAGCTTAAAATTTTCACAGAAAAACAAATGCTGAGAGTTTGCCAATAAAAGACTTGCCCTACTTCAGATACTAAAGGGAGCCCTACCAACAGAGAAACAAAGAAAGGAGAAAGAGATACAGAGAATTATAACAGACATATATAGAACCTTACATCCCAAATCACCAGGACACTCATTTTTCTCTAGTGATCATGGATCTTTCTCCAGAAGGGACCACAGGCTGGGACATAAAACAAGCCTCAATAAATTAAAAAAAAAAGAAAATTGAATATACTCAAAGCACATTCTCCAACCACAATGGAATACAAATAGAAGTCAATAATTTTTGAATTGTAACTCCACTATTTACTTCCTACATGATATAAAATACACGAACTCTAATTACAAGTCAGTGGTTTTGAACTCAACGTAAAATATGTAATTTTAGACAACTATATAAAGGTGGGGGAATGAAGGAGTATAAGAACATAGTTTATATGTCCTATTGAAGTGAAGGTGGTATCACAGAAAAACAAGATTGTTATGGATTTAAGAGGTTAATTTTAAGCCCCACAGTAAACACAAAGAAATTATCAGAGAATATAACCATAGAGATGAAAAGTAGAGTATGGGTTAAGAGAAATTGGGGAAGGGGCAATGGGGAGTTAAGAAGTGAGTGTAGGGTTGCTGTTTGAGGTGACGGGAAATTTCTAGTAATGGATGGTGGGAAAGAGCATTACAACACTCTAAATGGGATTAATCTCACTAATGGAAGTCTAGGGAGGGGGTGGAATGGGAAGATTTAGACTGTATATATGTTTCCACAATTGGAAAAAAAAAATAATAAAAAAGAGTCTAAATAGATGACAATTGAATGCCAAGGATGAACCTGGATGGGATCGAAGGATGGAGGACAGGAGGCTCAAAGGGACACAGTTGAGACATAAGGAAAAGGAAATATAGAATGTAAGCTTTTTATCATTGTTGAATCTATTGTACTTCTTAGCTGCGCTTAATGGGATTGCATGAAAGAATGTTCTTGTTCATGGGAAGTGTATATGTGAATTACAGTGTTCGTTCAAGGATGTGTGCAGCTAGCTCTCATATATTCAGAAGACAGAGCAATAGATGATGGATGATAGATAGGGAGGGAGGGAGGGAGTGAGGGAAAGAAATAACGATGTGACAGCATGTTAAAGTTGGTGGATTGGGGTATCGGGGGAGGGATGTCAGGGTATGCTGGAGTTCTCTGTATGGGGTTTGTATTGTTTTTGCAACTGTTCCTATAACTTTGAATTTATTTCAAAATAAAAAAAAATTTAAAGGGGAAAGCATTGGAGCCATAAAACCATTGTTTGTTTGTTTTTTGAAGGCGTGTTATTGGTTTCCATTTTGAGATCATCAATGTAGAGCACACCTTGGTTCTTCCCTGAGATCTACTTGGATTCCCTTTACCAATTTCTCTGCACTGTCATCCTAACTCCTGTATGTATTTCTGGTACCCACTTGGTTTTGAGACCTGTAGAAGATTGCCCTTGGTAAGGAAGCCATCTTGACCTTTTGCCAGAGTTTTATATCCTTCCCTGACATCCACTCAGTGCCTGAAGCCAATGACTAAGTGGTGTGAGGTAAACTCTGAGTGGTTAATTTATTATCTGGAGTTTCTTCAGGGATGGAGTGAGTTCAGAGATTAACCTGAAATTGCACTCTTGTGTGGCTTCCTTCCTATCTTTACCCAGCTTTCCCAATAATTTACTGTTTCCTACCAGAAACACTTAATAAATCACGTGAACTCATATTCTTTACTCAGTGGCTGCTTTCAAGAGAACCAGTTCTACGATTATGGTTTATTCAAATTCCTTATTTTTTCATAACAATTTTAAGATTTTATATTAATAGTTGTCTCCTCTTAAACTTATTGGTATGTATTTATCAAATAATTCCTTAGTTGTCTATTTTAATTCTTGTGTCTGGTTATTTACCTTAATTAGTTCTATCTTTAGTCACTTGAAATTTTTCTTGGCTTCTTGATTAGCCTTGCTATGAGCTTATTCAATTCAATTTCATAATTGTAATTTAAAAAGTTTTGTCAAGTTCTATTCCATTCATCTCTTCCCATATCTTTAGTGTTGACTTTCTTCCTGTTTTACTGGGTCTACTTTGCTGTGCTATTTTTAGCTTTCTTTATTTGAATAACTAGCTCCTTAAATTTCTAAGTCATATAATCTTGTTTTCCTGGATTTATTCATTGCCTTTTACCTACTTCTTAAATTCATTGTTTAGCTTTTCTTGTTTTCTCAAAACATTTTTAAATCTATTATTAATGTTATTATTAATTAAGGAATAGACTCATTTATGAATAGGATTGTGAAGTTTTTGTAGATGAGGACAGACTGAATCAGCATGGGCATTAATCCATAAGGCCTTATAAAGAGGAAGTTCAGGCACAATCAGGAGAAGTCAGAGGAAAGTAGATGTCAGAATCAAGTAGATGTCAGCAGAATTCAGAGTAAGGGAAACAAGGAGAGAGAGATCACCATGTTTTGGAGGCAGAGATGCAAGCCAAGGAACCTCAAGATTCTGGGAGAACACTACCGACTCTGGGAGAAATCACAGCTAGTTGAGACCATGATTTTGGACTTCAGCCTTCAAAACTATGAGATAATCAATTACTGTTGTTAAGGCAAACCATTGTGTTGTATTTGTACAGTAGCCCTGGCAGACTAATACAGTACTTTTCTGTTATTTAACATTTCTTACTCTCCTGGCATTTTCATCCACTTCATGTTTTAAATACTATGTGTAAGTCAGTGACTCCAGAATTTCTATCTCCATCTCAGACCTCTCTACTGAATTCTACACTTGAATATCCAACTGCCTACCCAACCTCTCTATGGTGTATCTAATAAATGACTGAAACTTAACATTGCCGAAACTGCTTCCCCAGTACTCCCACCAAACTTGCTCCAGCTGCATTTGTCTCCATCTAATTTGGTGGCCACTGCATCCTTTTAGGTACTTAGTCCCAAAGCCTGCATCTTCTTTAACTCCTCTTTTTGTCTGTCATATCACAGCATATCATAAAATCTGTCAAAATACACCCAGAATATGAAAAACTTTTACCATTTTTATTGCAATTAACAAGGTCCAGACAATGATCATCTCTTGCTTGGATTACTGCAAGAGGCTTTTAAGTGGTTTGTCTGCCTCTACTCTTCTACTCTTTTCAACACAATAGCCAGAATTATCCTTTATGCAAGTGGGTATTCATCTTTTCAGCATCTAGCTATGTCTCCCTGTTTCACTCTTAGTAAAGGACAAAGTCCTAAAATGCCTACAGGATCTTATACAATTTAGGTCCATATTACTTTCCTGACCTCATCTCCTACTATTCTCATACTCCTGAAGGCACACTGGCTTCCTTTCTGTTATCAAGACTCATAACCCTCCTGCTTTAGGTTTTTGTACATTTCCAGATGACACCATCACTTCCTTCAAGTCTTTGCTCATTAGACAGATCCTTATTTTCCTATTTAAAATCGTACCACCCCTCTTCTGCCACTGTTACTCACTATTCCACTTCCTGTATCATTTTATTTTCCTAACATAAAGTTTCTAAAATACTAAAAATTTATTTACATATTAAGTCTGTTTTTATTGCCTGCATCTCATTGCTAAAACCATAAACTCAAAAAGGCAGACAATTTTCTGTCTGGTTTGTCTGCTATTGTATCTCAATATGTAGAATAATACTTGGATTATAATAATCACATGATATAAATTTGCTAATTTAATAAAATGCCTTATCTATTAATTTTTACTTCCTAAAATCTGAAGTTGCATTCTGCTTTGATGTGTGCACTGATATAAAATCCACAAAAAATGTTATTCCATTTTGCATGTATATTCCCAAAGTATATTTTAGTAACCTTTGAATAATTTCAGAAGATGTTACAGAGGAAACTCTGCCATTTAAACTAGTGGGGAATAGATAAATGGTGATGTTACAAAAGGAGAAGTCTAAAAGATAATATTCATTTAAAAAACGATTGTGAAAGTGATGTTTGTTTCCAAAGTGATATTATGGCAGAGCTCTATTCACTATCTTTAATTATATGTCATTTATAATTATATTTATAAATATATTTCATCTAATATTGTATACACACATATGCATATATTATCATGTGTGTTTGTGTGTATTTTTCAATATATGCATGCACATGATTCGGATACATATGAATCTACAGGAAACTCTGGATTGATCCATAATTTGCTTAGCACTTCCAAAATTTCATTTTCCTATCTTTATGATTTCAATTTTAGGTCTTTTGGCTCAAAATAGTACCACAAATTACAGATTTTTATTAGATTGTTTTGTCATATATGTGAAGTTCAAGTTTTGGACATATATAACATTTTTGTATTCAAGTAGAAGTTTCTAAAGAGCATAAGTAAATTGATTAGCTTGAAAAAGAACAATAAAATAATTGACCTCATATGAATTCAGATAAAATTTGATGTTATTTTCTTACATCTAAGTTACATAAATTACATTAAAGTTATATAACATATAACTTCACTTACAAAACTAGTTTTACATGTCTGCTCTTTGATGTAAATATGCTGACTACTTCTATACTTTTATTTGAGACTGTGTAAGTCTGATACCATTTTGTGTTGGTGATTCCACTGATATAAAATTATCTTCCAGGTCAAAAAGAAGCACCAATTTTCTTTTAATCTCAATTTAAAATCTGTTAATCCCTTACAATACCAATAAAGACTGAATTATGACATTTGCCAAGTGTTTGCCATTAGAAATAGGATGCAAAAAAATTATTCCCAGGCATCTTCTTTGAGATGTATTATACTCTTTCAGCTGAATTCCTCATCCATGTATCTGCGAAATTCATATTATATGAATGCTGTGCCTTGCCAGTTGTATTCTGATCACTGCATTTTTGATAGAAGCTTAATTAAGAGAAAAGAAAGGCAATTGATAGCATTTCCTTTAATCAGCAAATTATGGTAAGTAAAATTTCCATAATGATCTTTGAACTCTCAAAATTCCATAAATCCCCATTGCACAAAATTAGTTGCTATCCAAGGACATGAAAGTGACAGAGCATCTTTGGTTCATCAGTCTCAATAACTGTGGTCACTCTCCTGATATTCCACTTTGTGTTCTTTATCGACGTGGGCTAATCCACTGGTTTGATTACTAATGCTGTCTTCTGCTATGGGCTTAATTATATTCTCTAGGCTCTGCCCCTACCAGTGATTCAAAACTCCCATAACTCTTCCTATATACTCCAATATCCCAGGAAGGAAGTTTGGGGAATATTTTTACTAAAAAATTACAATACTTTTTGACTGAATCATAAATTAATAATTGCTCTGTGTATAGCATGCACAGCCCTAGGTGGCATATCCATCCTCCAACTTTAACTTTTGAGAATTAGGTTTTATCCACTTTAACTTCTGTTGCCAAGGACAACTTGTAAAAAGTGACTACTGTCAACATAAGTGTAATACACTTCTTGGAAAGCATTTGATTATTCACCATTGGTTCTGAAATTTGTTTTACAAGGCTATCCATAATCTAGAGATTTTTAAAATCATTTTGAGACAAATGGGAACTTTACTTTCCTAATAGTTCATGCTAAAGCACTCTATGGGGCACCAATAAAAAAGCAATGGGCTTATTAAGCACATTAAAAGCATTTTCTTAAGAAAGAGGATCTATATCACACACCATGGGTCACTCAAGTGTGAAGTGATAAATAGTAATATGTACCCAGCCAGGAGTCTTTGCAATTAGAGAAAACATTCTTTTCTTCATCTTTTTGCAAGGTCGGTTTCAATTAGCATGTTCAGTGGACAGTGGAGTCCTGGCTTTTCTTTAAACTGGTAATAGACTCAGTTATTTTTCAGGGTTGCTTTCATTCTCTAATATGCCTGATTTAAAACTAACCATGTTTTATTGAGAACCCTGGCTCCTAAATTCTCTGATTTTTGAATGCCTTATGTATTAGCAGAAATGTCTTATAAACAAGGTGGTTAGCCAAACAGCAACCTTTTGTTTAAATGCATAATATATATTAAATGTACCATTCATATACAGATAGTAAATCTAATCTCACTTTTGGTTTCTTCTCATCCTCTGATTAGCATTATGTTTTTAACACAATAGCACATGTTAAAAGCAGATTTGTGCATGGGTATTCACTACAATATAAGTCTATCAAATGTTTTTGAGACAAATAAGTCCTCTAAGGAGGTGGTGAAAGCTCCATCTATTAGAGATCCCCATCTGCTCTCTACTATAGTAGCAATCTACTGGAGATAATAGTCAGGACACAAACCTTTGCATTACAAATTGACTGGTATACTGGGGACAGGATCATGACATCATATATTCTGTCACTTTTTTAAAACATTTCTAAGACCAAATTCTTCTGACATGGCTGTGAATTAGGGAGCAAAAATTTTCAGAAAAAATATTAATCTTATAAGTAAGTGTTAAGTAAATGTATATATTTTGCATGCTGCTTAGGCAAACAGTCTTATCATTATTAAGCTGCTGTCCTTGTGCACAGTAGATAGGCAACCAGAGCATTATTGCTTTGTTTCTATGCCTCACTCTCATTTTGCCAAACCAGAGTCCACAATTTAAAAACTGGTAGTGTTCCAGCAGTTAATTTGTAAATCAATTGTTTGGAACTTGGAATGTGTTTTCCCATAGAAACAATGTTATAAATGGTAGCCAGTTTCCCAGTACAACCCATACAATGTCTAATTAATCTGTAACAAACATTAATTCCAGAACCTAACCAAGCAGTTTAAAATGTGCTTTATTTGTTAGAGCGCTAACAGGAATATATTTGCATCAAAAGCAGGTGAATAGAACTCCGTCTGATCTCCCATTTATACTTAGAATCATATACCAATTTCTCAATATCTGGATTTTGAGATTAAAGAAATAGGAACCTCAGTGCCTCTGGATGTGGACCCACTGAGTTGGGTTTCAACTGAGAGGTGGTGTTGGGGACAGGAAGAATTAGGAAAGGAAGCCTTTTATATGGAAGCCCAAGGGAGAGAGATCTTGTGCAAATGTCTGAAGATGATGAGCAGTTAGAAATGAAATTTTGAAAATGAGTAGATGGATTACAGAGATGCAAAGACACCTAATGGATCAATGAATATTGAAAGTGAGGCCCATTCACACTGCTGGGCTTCTCTAGTTTCTCTGGTAGGTAAACTGCTCAAACTTGCCTGCCACCTTACATTGCCATCAGCTCAGATCTAATAAGCATTTATCATCTCTCCTGGCCCCATGTAATTTTTCTATTTCTCTATTTCTGTTATACACACTTAAGATAGCTAAGGATTACCAAGTCTTACTAGAAAAAACTAAAAAATAAATGGAGAATTCAAGTCTAAAAAAGTCTCATATTTAAAATAAGCATAATCAATTTCCACATTTTAGCCCTCATATGTATAATTATTGCTGTTTATCTACATAGTATATTGAAAATGACAGTATTTGAGAACAGAAATTCTAAAATAATCTAGAAAGAATATCTACTGTATTTTGATTTCAGCCAAGAATTTGCCAAAATTTCCCATGATTTCCTTTGGATACTAAAATGTTGATTTATAATTAGTTTAGTTTTCTTTATAGTGTATTTGTTAGAATAATCTAGTTTATATTGTATAATACACAACCACACAAACTTCAGTGATTTAAAATAGCAAAGTTTATTTTCTCCCACATTACATTCTCTATCACATATTGAGGGCATGGGTTTGGATGGGAAGATTCTTCTCCATATAATCAGTAACCCATGATAACAGTACTGGCAGCCTCACGGAAGTTACCTGTCATTCATTATGCCAGAATAAAAGAAAATCCCACTCCAGCAATTAAAAGCTATGACCTGAAAGTGACCTGTTTTTCAACACATTGGACAGAAGTAATCACATGTCCTCAACCAACTAAATACAAGAGGACCAGGGGTACAATCTTACACTATATTTGGAAATACGGTGAGGTGTGTGTGTGTAGGAAGAAAACCAAAAAGATTGGTTGAAGTTTTAAAGACTGCCACATAGAATGTTAGCAAGCTACACCCTAGCAATATTTAATAAAATCACCTATGAATTCCCATTGGTACTTTTGCAGGTGGCTTGTTGAGGAATACTGAAAGAATGATTATTAAGCAAGGATTGAAAACTGAAATGCCTAAATAATAATAATTAGGGGTTGACCTTTTCTGTATTTGTATGGGTTCTTTCCACTTATAGAACCATATTTATATATTACATAGAACCAAACAGTGGATTTTTCTCATAAGAAAAATTTATTTGGACTAAAGGATTTTACTCGAAGCCTTCTAATCCTGCCAATATGATGGAAAATCAATTTTGTGATTTTGCTTTTGTCCTTGAATAGCACAAGAGGTCCCGTTTCGTGTATCAGATCTTCTTCAGGCACCTCAAACTATTTCCTTTATTCCACTAAATCAAGCTTGTATTGTGAAGTGAGTAACATAAGATTTATTATAGTTATTGGCTTCAAAACCTCCTGTTCCTCTTATTCTCAAACTTTCTAGGGCTTCAAGTAAAATTCATCATGCCGAGAGTTCTCAGAGATTTTAGTCACATGCTTTAATTTCTTGTCTCTTAGAAATAGGTATATTTTCTGTTAATTATAAAAGAATATGCTTCAGTTTCCTTGGTGGAAAATGCTTAAATGATAAAATGTTTAAATTTGGCTTGGAATTATTTCAAATCTGATTCTTTATATTTGCTGACATTCAGTTAAAAAACCAAAGATTAAACAGCAAGGTATTAAAAAAAACCATTAATGATTAACTATACACAATATTAGTTTTACATTTTTTCTACTAGTCACATAAACATATATACACTCATAATAGTGTTTTGGAAAAAGCCAAAAGTTTCTGAAAATCAGATGGACTTTGTACTTCCATATACATTAAAACTTAAAATTATTTTATTCCCACAAACTGATTTTTTGACAAACTGAATAATTGTGCCCTGTAGGTAATCTTTATATGACTTACCCTATGTAACATTTTTTCATTATGCTTGTGTGTGTCCTGTTATATAACATGAGTGTTCTTTTATTCTTTCTGATCCAACAGTTGTTGCTAATTTATCTGATAAATTTATTCATTCTTTTATTCACTGAGCAAATATTTGAGTACTTACTGTGTATCAACCACTGTGTTAGATCCTGGAGATAGAGCAATGAAGAAAATATATAAAATTTAAAATTTAAAAAAAAAAAAAAACCTACACTTGGTGAGGTTACATTTTAGTGTGATGAGGCAGACAGTAAACAATTAAATGTGTAAAGCATATAATATGCCAGATGGTCAAGAATGTGATGGAAGGAAATAAAGCTGGAAAGGGCAATAGGTCCTGTTATAACTGGGTCTCTATGTTTGAATTGGTCAATTATGTTACACAGTTGTAAATTTGTTTATTTGGCATCATTACATTTTATGGTTTAAAACAAGTTGAGAAAGGAGGGCAGAGAAGAAGCGAGGAGGGAACTTCTAAGAATGAGACTTTACATCCAGCAACGTGATGGAAAAAATGCCTCATCACACAGAGCTCAGTAGTTTTTGTGGAGTATTTATCATGTGCAACTGATCAGAAAAGCATCAAAACACTTCTTTGCTGACCTAACCCAGAAACTGCAGGGTCTTGCTCTGGAGAAGGGATACAATTGAGTATGTTAAATCTTTCTCACTTCTATTTATTTTCTGCTTCCCTTGGTTTGTCCAGCAGGCTAAAGGGTTTCCATGCTGAGCTCCAGTCACTCATTTTTCAAGCGTTACAATGCAAAAGTGAAAACTTTAGAGAATTTTCTTGTGTTAATATAGGTTTAAAACAGATGAAATTCTTTGCATCCGAAATAATAAAAAGGAGCTCAGTTTGGTGAAGTATGAATAAGAGTACTATTTCATAGTGTATTTGTTCTACAATAGAGACTTGCTATATTATATGCCAACAAATAAAAATTATGTTTATTTTACCATTGGGAGCATTAGAAAAAGGAATTAAAATCATTTCTTCTCATAAATCCTTTTGGAAGGTTGGTTACCTCATTAGCATCCATTTTTACTTCAATCACTCATCCTCCTCAAATTTGAAAAGCAGTGTCAAAAAGAGCCAGTCAAAAACTGAAATGCTAAACACACACACAAAAGAATATAACAAAAATCATCTTTTTGCATCCTTCTTAAAGAACTTGCTATGAAAATGTAGATAGATAAGAAAAGTACTAAAGAACAGTATGTCAAAAAGAAATGGCTTGCACTTACACCTAAAATAAATTTCTCACATAGGCATGACATCCATTAAGCAAGTAATTATATTTGAAAAAAAAGAATAATACCATATTAAGAGCAGCGACTCTTTTTTTGCATGTCTGATTAAACATAAACATGATGACTTTTTAATTCTTAACTAAAATGATGACAACTCTCAGAAAAACTTTGGAAAAGGAAAGGCTAATTATTCTGTTTACCAAATTTTATTTTGGGAGTAATTCTGTAGTTTGTCTCAAGTTTAAGAATAAGTAGCATAAATGCCAACTAAACAGATACGTCAGACACTGATCTTTTATCATCTGTATCAAAATATACTTTTAGTTATTAAGCTTAAATCTCCCACTGTCATTTTTGAGTAATTTAGATATCCATTTATCAGTCTCATTAGGAAAATAATTAGTTCCCTATGAAATATTCTCAAGTGTACTGAACTCATTCCCCCCATTATTGAGATTTTCCAGTTCTAAGGTACCCACACTTTGTGATATATTGTCAAAGCGAGACCGCCTCCTTAACAGATTCAATTATTTGTAGGAGAGCAATTTTTCTCCTTTTTGGGAGAAATTTATCTGCCCCAGTCACTCCCTAACCCAACAGTAGGTGAAGTCTCCTGACCTGCTAGTCAGAAGCAGGTCTTACAAGGGATTTTGTAGCCTTCTAAGAGGTTTGTCATTATACTCCACATTGACTTACTATCATTAGATGAATCAATCCCTGATGATACTCATTTTATGTGCAGAGCTGCCCAAGTGAGAAGCCTCTTAATTGGAAATCAGTGCCTGCCTTAGGCAGAAATGTTGAATGTGTCATTGCCAACTGGAAGAAAGGCAATCCATGTATAAAGTGGCAGAGAATGTGGCAAAATTGTAATCTGGTGTTGGATGGAAGGCAGAATTTGAAAGTGATGAGCTGGGATACTTAGCTCAAGAGATCTCCAAATTAAATATGGAAAATGCAGCCTGTTTTCTCCTTGCAGCTTATAGTAAAACATGAGAGGAAAGAGATAAGCTGATAACTGAACTTTTGGGTATAAAGAAACCAGAAATTGATGGTCTGAAAATCTCTGGACTTCCAAAAAGTGAGACCCCAGAGGACACAGCCCCATATGAGGATTTAACAAAACCTGGAACCAGCCAGCCGTTTTAGCACAAGCCAGGATTGAAGATGGAGTTATCTAGAAAGGATTTGTGGAAAGTCCTATTGTCTGATGGTTTTGACCCTTGTAAGCTGTATGCCAAGCCAACAGATTTTTTTTTTTTTTTCTGAGAGCTGTATAGACAGAACCACTGCCAGTCTGGACTGGAGGGGATGGAGAAGGGACAAATTGAGAATAGGATGACTTCAAAGGCAGAACCTTAGAAGTCAAGGTCTGGACCAAGAAACCTTGGGCCAGGGGAGTGGAGCTGCCCATGTACGTGAAAAGGGTGAGTTTGCCCTGGAGGCAGAGTTCAGGCCTTCCGCCTGGATGCTCAGGAAGAGTGCTACCACCCAGGCCTCAGTGAGGATGTAGGACATTCATCAGAGATTGAGGAGAGCCTGGCCACCACCCCAGTGTTCTGAAGGGGTTGTGCATGTGCCCCAGAGATGGAAGAGAATCCAGGTGCTGCCCTGGTGCTTGAGGAGGGTGGGGACAAGAAGAAGGTGGTCTCTCCAATGTGTGGATATGTTTGAGAACTCACCCCAGCATTTGGAGAGAAAAGGGCTGCTGTGAAAGCCCTTGGAAAGTGTTGGACTCCTGTTTTCTCAAGCCCCAAGGATAAAACATCATTCTATAAATGACTCTCAGATTTTGAAATCTAGTGAAGTTTGCCCTGTGAGTTTTAGGAATTGTTTTGGTTCCATGAACCCTGTTTTCCTTCCAGTTTCTCCCTATGGCAATGGGAATGTTTATCCTGTAACTGTCCCTCCTTTGTTTATTGGAAGCAGATAACTTGTTCTTAGTTTCACAGGTCTACAGCCAGAGGAGAGTGTAAGGACTTTGTATTTATCTATATTGTGATGGAATGAATGTATTTTTGAATTTGGAAATAATATGTCTTTTTGGAGTCCAGGGGGTGGGATGTGCCAGTTTGGATATATTGTGTCCCCCCAAAAGCCATGTTCTTTGATGTAATCTTGTTGGGCCAGACTTATTGGGCTTTTGATTAGGGTGGAAACTTTTGATTGGGTATTTCCATGAAGAGGTAGACCTTGCCCACACAAGGTGGGTGTTGATTGGTTCACTGGATTACTTAAGAGAACTTAAGAGCCAACATAGACAAGATGCTTGCTGATGCTTGGAGACACTGGGAGATGCAGACAGAAGGACATTTGGAGATGCTAAGCTAAAAGAAGAAGCCCAGAGTTTGTCCTAGACAGCTAAGACAGATGCCCAGAGACATTTTGGATAAAGCCATTTTGTAACGTAACCTGGAAGCAAAGGACCTTCAGACGCCAGCCACATGCCTTCCCAGCTGACAGAGCTGTTCAGGATGCCATCAGCCATTCTTCAATGAAAGTATCCTCTTGTTGATGCCTTAGTTTGGACACTTTTATAAACTTAGAACTGTAAACCTGTAACTTACTAAATATCCTTTATGGAAGCCAATTCATTGCTGGTATTTTGCATAATGGCAACATTAGCAAACTGAAACAGGATGTATTATAGATTTTTGAGATACAGCAGGATGATGAACCTAAATTTGGTTAAGAAATACAAAGAAAATATAGGGAATATAGGTTTCTTTATATCAAGTGCTGGTGCAGATTCACTAGTTTTTCTTTAATCATGTGAAATAATGCAACAAAGCTAGGTTATATAAACTTACTTTAAACTGAAAAAAATTCTCAAGCTTGCTATCCTATTTCAGGTTTTCTTTATTCTAAATTGTATGTGCTAGAGAAAACTCCAATACTATTTGTTTAAAATATGACAGTATTTTAGATTAATCACACAACCCTGGCATGTTTAAGAAAATTAAGATGAAGCATGTTAATTTACTCCATTTATCATTTGGCAGGGGGGCCATTAATAGAAGTTTTTTCTCCATTTTAACATGAAAATGTATAATTACAATCTGTACTTTTCAATAAACTTGGAAGGAGAGGGTCTGATTATCACTCAATATTTAATGATCTATGAATTAGTGAGAAAGAAAAAGACTAACAAATTGCATGGTAGTCTGAATATCAGATTTAACTATCAGTAACAGGGAATTTTAATAGAATCATTTCAGTCAGGCATAACATGTAGGTCTTGGAAACAGATTTAGAACAGTTTAAATTTAGAGCCCAAAATAATCTACACCCCCCCCCCGACACACACAGCATTTAAATAGCAATATGCATAATCATTTATATTCTCTAAAACAAAGGGATAACCAAATAAGTAAATTGCAAAAAACTCTTAGACAGTCTCTTTTGTTCTTTGTCCATTTTATTGTTGTTGTTTTATAAGTACCTTTTACAAATGTTGTCTTAGTTAAATATTAACATTATTATTCACATTTCATGGTGAGGAAACTGAAACCTAAGTAAGTTAAATAATTTGCCTTAGGATCTGGGACTCACCACAAGTATATGGTCAATCTAGAAACTAACCCCCGGTCTTCTGCCTTTAAATCAACTTTCTGATAGACAAATAGATATTGATAAATGAACACATCTATGGGGACAATTATTTTTTAATTTTTAAAATACATTTTAGCACAATCCAAACATAAAATAAGCACTCGGTTTACGATTAATTCCTTAACTATATTATGCAATTTAATTTTGCTTCTCCTTCAAGTGTTATATTTTTCATTTTCTATCAGAAAATGTAATTGAAAATGTCCAGGGTTAGTAGATGAATCTTGTAACACTAACCTTCCAACCAACAAGCAATCACTTTATCTCTTTCACAATATTAATAAAAAAAACCATTAAAATTTTTTTTAAAAATTAAATTTTCCCAGGCTCCTCTTCTACTAGTTCTAGTGATTTTGATTTAAAATTCTGGGTCAGTGGCTCCCAGAATATTGTACCCAGACTAACATCAGCCTTACCCTGGGTACCTGTTATAATTGTACATTCTCGAGGTCCAACCCAGACTCACTGAATCAGGAATTCTGGGTATAGGGACCAGCAATCAGTGTTCTTATAAACCCTCCTGGTGATTAGAATTTATTCTAAAATTTGAGAACCACCGGTCTGTGTGCATCCCTCTAATGACGCCTAATCTCCAGGTTGTCCTAATATACAGATAATGCTAAGAGCCACTGGACAAGATGCCCTCTCAGCTCCATAAGGTCCCAAATTTCATTTTTAAAAATAGTAAAACCAAGAATTATACATTTATTTGTATATACACACAAACTATACATGTTAGGTTTCTGTTTTGCTATATAATAGAGATTCCTCAAATATAAACATAAGGACAATGATAATAATTGTTGTGATAATAGCATTGTTTAGTCAGGTAATTCATAATGCATTATTTGGCTACTAAATCAATGTTTATACATATATTCAACAATATCCACCGTGTTATCAAGTCTTTTTTTCCAGGAGCTTATTTTTAAAATGACTTTTGACAAAGACAGTATTTCTTTGGCATTTAAAGTTCGTATTGAGGACTTCAAATATAGGACTTTAGTGTTATTTCACAGTGACTTTCTGATGTAAATGGGAGTGGCTGAAAATTAGAGTTCCGTGTTTAGGAGGCTTTTGGAGGTATCTTGTTGGTCTTCTGATGAAGATAAGAGAGATAAGGTAGCTTTCCAGGGTGCTAAAAATGTCACTCAAGAATTGCTGAGACATTGGGAGAACTGATTCAGTATGATATATATTAGGATTTTATAGACCTTCTGAATGGGACACCACATATTTCCATCATTAACTTCACTCATGATTGTCTTCCTTACTGTTCCATTTGGATTTTAGGTTATTGTCCCTTTTTTTATGCCTCAAAGGAGTGATAGAATTGAAAATTATCAATAGAAGAGATTAGATGGTAAAACTGAAAACAAATAATTTAGAAAGGAGGAGTGATATTTGATTCTAAAGATGTTGTCCCGGTTTGCTAATGCTGCCATTTTGCAAAACACCAGAAATGGATTGGCTTTTATAAAGGGGGTTTATTTGGTTACAAAGTTACAGGCCATAAAGTGTCCAAGGTAAGGGATCAACAGGGTTTCTTCACTGGAGAAAGATCATTGGCATCCAGAAAACCTCTGTTAGTTGGAAGGCATGTGACTGGTGTCTGCTTGTTCCCAGGTTGCGTTTCAAAATGGCTTTCTCCCAGGATGTTTCTCTCTTTGTATTCTGTGGGTATTCTCTTAGTTTCTCCCAGGCAAACTTTGGACTAGCAAAAGTCTGCTTTCAATGACTGTCTCCAAAATGTCTGCCTCAGCTGCAGCTGCTCTGAGGTCCCTCAACCTGTGAGCTTTTATAGGGCTCTAGTAAACTAATCAAGACCCATGCTGAATGGGTGGGGCCAGACCTCCATGGAAATAGTCTAATCAACGGTACTACCCACAGCTGAGTGGGTCACCTGTCCATGGAAACAGCCTAATCCAAAGATTCTAACCTAATCAACACCAATACATCTGCCCACACAAGATTGCAACAAGGAACATGGCATTTTGGGGGACATAATGCATCCAAACCAGCACATTTTTTTTTTTTTTAAGCACTCTGTTTGCTTGTCTAAAATAGTAGAAGCATGGTGGTTTTGCTAGAATATTTTCTATGTCACTCTATTTTCCCATCTCAGTTGACAGCTCTACACTTTTTCCCTCTTCTCAGACAGCAGGCTGATATGTCTCAGACTCCTCTCTAAATGCTCTCCCTCAGGGAAACTGAAATGTCAGCTTTTGACTCTGAAAAAGATTGATTAGTCATTGGGAGTTCTTTTCTCCTTCATACCACCCTTCTTTATATTGTTTGTTTTGATATGCATATGCAATTATGTTAACACAAGTAAAGGAAAGGAATGCAATCATTATTTTTGATCACCTTCTTTCTAAATTCAGTTATGTGGGCTCCAGGAATCATCATGCAGAAAAGAGAGCTGATTATCCCTGATGATCTCTCAATTTCTCCCCCAAAAACCCACTATGGCTTGCAGATTTCCAGTGGCTCAGTTCCATATAATGAGTGAGACATTAAAGTTTAATATGTTCCCACGAACTGCGTGTCATTGCTATACCCAATATATTGGTTTAGTTTAGACTACCAGCTAGTTGACATTGCTATAAAAATCAGATGTACTGTAGTTTCTGGTGGAGAAACCTCCCTTCATTTCTTTTTTTTTTTTTTTTTTTTTTTGTTTAAAAAAACATTGTCTCTGCACTCCATGGACTTGGGATGACCAATGCTAAGTTTCTCAGTAGTATCTAGTCAGTTTCTAATTTGTCTCTGTGATTGTCAATACAGAATAACATTAAGTATTTAAACCATTTATTCTCATTTTTAACCCTACAGAATCTCAAGACTCCCATGACTTTGTTTGAAAATCCTGGGAGATAACCTACATTCAGACTGATGGAGGGTGAAGTTTTATCTGGGATCTTGATGCAGCATAGAACCAGTGGAGTCAGCTATTAACCTGGGGATAGGAAAATCCAAGGAAAGACATCCAGTGGTAGAAATGGATCAGACAGAGAGATTGAGAGAGAGAGAGAAAGTGAGAGAGAGAGAAAGAGAGAGAAGGAGAGAGAGAAATTTATATGAAAATTAATCCCAAGAATAAAAATCATTCATCAGAAAAGAATCAATTCCCAGGAGTTATTACAGATCAGGATAGAATCACATGGAGAATCCAGTAGACAAACATGGTTAAAAATTGAGGATATGGATATGGGGAAGGGAGTCAAAATTTTTAGGAATTAGTCCAGGTATGAGAGACTGACATTTCAAAAACAGTATCCATCAAGAGTATCAGGGGAAGAAAATGCTACTGTCCAAGCCTCAGAAGGTAGAAGAAACAAGTATCAGTAACAGCCATCTGTAATGCACATTGCATTGTTTGTTTTGATATGCATATGCAATTATGTTAACACATAATTTTGAAGTGGTAACAGACAGTCATGTTTATTCTGCAATACAAAAAATTGGAGCCAAACACATTTTAAATAATAGCCAGAAGTGAAGTGAGGTAGAAGACATATTTAGTTGTAATTAAGAAAGGGATTTAATGAGACAAGCCTGACCATTAGAAGGTAAGCCAAAACTTCAAAGTTGAAAGCTCTTCTTTTTAAAGAAAACATCAAGGTGTTTTCTGTGAAGTTATAAATTATGACAGTTATTTCTTCAATGTGTCAGAGGTCTTACAGCTGATGAGAAGTGATTCCTTTCTGGTATATAAAACCCAGAAAACCTTATAGAATTAAATGGAAACGTTTTTTGTTTGTTTGTTTTCTTTTGGAAATTTAACTCATAAATTGCCAAGGCCTTTTCTGAATGTTGCACCACAGTCGAAACACATTCAAACATAAGAGCCAAGGAAACATTTCTTATAAATCTATGTGACTACCAAGTACCACAAACAGCCTTTCAAATACTATGGAATGATATAGGGTTAAAATGGAACTATCCATCCATCTGTATGTATCAACATTGACAGACGATATTTTATTCATGTGTTCCTATGTCAAGAATTTACAAACTTTTCCAGTAGTGGGATTTTTTCCATTCAAACAAAATACTTTTGTAGCCTCATTGAATAAAGTTGATAAAAGCAAATGAATTTGATTGAAGCTGGTGATGGTGGGGGATGTCCAGCATAAGTCTGACCACATTGCCTCCCCATCATCCTCCACAGCGGCACCAGGTAACTCTGGGAAATCTTTGTGCTCCTTGAAATGTAATTTAAAACAACTGTTGTAAGTTACCTAAACTTCTGCCACCAAAATGCCACACTCTTGAATCACATTAGTTCTTTGCAAATGAGAAAATTTTAGTGAGAAATAATGGCACAATATAAAAAAATAAAGAATCCAAACAATATATATATGAGCCAGTTTCCCATTTCCCAGAGATTTTTAAATTTCTTGTAAATCCTTCCAAACATATTTCATACACATGCATCTACATGCCTGCACACATATACCCACATGCTTCTCTTTTACACAAATGAGGAAATAAAAATCATTCTAATCTGTGCTTTGCATTATTCGCTTAAGAATATTTCTTAGAAATTTCTCCATATTTGAATATACAGTTGTATTTTATCAACCACCCTCTTAGAATGTCACTGTTTGGATGAACCAATATTTATTTTACTAATCACTATTAGTAGACTATCATTTTCACACTAAAATTGTTTTATTTAAAGCCATGAGCTTATAAACATCTTAATATAGAAATATTTGCAGTTGTGCACAAAGATTTATGTAGGATGGCATCCTAAAAGGGGCACTGCTGAAGAGTTATTGTCCTCCAATAAGTCATGAAGACACACTTTGTATTTTCATTGGCAATTAAATGAATGGGACTCGTCCTCCATATGCTCCACCATGCTGTATGCATGTCGTCAAATCTATTTTATCGTTGGCAGAGGTGTGAAAATCATATGTCATTTTAAAATTTGTAATTCCTAATAGATAGGAGAATTGGGCATATCTTCATAATATTCAAAAGCATTTTTCTCTTTTCTATGAACTACTTGTACAATGTCTTCAAATATTAAATAAATTACCCCTTTATCATATGGTTTGAAAATGTTTCTAAAATTTTCTATTTTCAAACTTTATTTGTAAATTTACCCTTCATATTTTATTTTATGGCTTCTGGGTTTTATTGAGAAACTGATTTTTAGTAGTTACCTGATAACAAAGTTGTTTTTTTTTTTTTTTTAATCTTGGCCAGTGGCTGGAATAAAATTTGCCATAAAAAAAAATTCCCTTTATCTCTAGGAAAATTATTCCTATCTTTAGTAGTTAGCATATTTCTTCCATTTGAATGAGAACTGAGTGGTATTTTCTTTTTCTTTTTTTTGATTGTTGGTTGCTGGAAATTTCAGGGTCAGATTGCATATTTCATCAACTTTGTATTTGATTTCAGAATTAGTATATTTCTTCCTCCACTTTATAGTTCTAGTTTTTCCTTTTGATTCATATTTTAGTAAATAATCTTAAAACAATGTTGTTTATGTTATGGTGTGTGTATGTGTGTGTGTATATATAGAGAAAATATGTCCTAAGCAGTCATGAATTTTAACCCAGGCAAAAATTTCCAAAACTTAGTCTTTTCCATAATTAGAGTCATGTAGGTTCTTGTTATATATTTCTGCATAACAGACTGCCTAAACACTTAATGGCTGAAAACAACAATTTATTATTATCTCTTATGATTTGGGGGATTGATGGGCCCAACTAGGTGGTTTTCATTTGGGGCCACTCATACAGTTGTAATTTCACAGCTTCTGAAGCTGGGATCGTCAGACAGCCTTTTTTTACCTTCTTTGTCCTATATTGTATCTTGACTGAGATTGATGGACTAGTGAGGGTGAATTGGCCATCTGTATCTCTATGTGGCTAACTTACGTTCTCTCACAACCTGACAGTATCAGGAAAGTTGGATTTCTTATGTGGCTGCAAGAGTGAGTGCCAGTCTCTCAAGTCATGAGCTTGGAAGCTCATACGGCACCACTTCCACCAGCAGTCTCAGCAGTCACCGAGCTCACATGATAGGACTGTCAAAGAACTTCTGTCTATCTTTAATCCTCTGTAGTAGATAATAAGAAGAGTGTACTACTTTGGGAAAAAATTGCTATGGGAATATATGTGTGTGTAGCCTATGTGTGTATAATATATATGTATATGTACATGTATATATATATAATTCTGTAATGAGTTATTCACTATATTAAAACTATTTTATTACTCTTATTTCATCTATTCCTGACAGCTCTACCAAATGGCAGTTATAATTCTCTTTTTTATAATATTTGAGAACAGACACAAAGTAATGTGTTTTAAGTTACTTGCTAACAGTTAGTCACACAGATGGAATTTGAACCTAGTGACATTAGAACTCATTATCTTGGGGACTGCGAGGGTGGTATGAGTATCTAGAGTGATGGGCTCAACAGGAAATGTGCCCAAATGATCACAGACCCACAGAATCACAGAAATCTGGAAATGGACAGAAATTTACAGATTATCTTTCTTGAAATTTAGAGATCATCTTTCTTGCCTTCATTTGATTTTCATGGTAAAGAAAAGGATTGTCAGGGAAATTAGAAATGCAGTCATTCAAAGTGTAATGATTACAGTTTAACAGACCTGTGGGTCAATCCTGGCTGCCCTTACCTAATGTGGGATTTCTGAACACTGTCAGCTTCAGTTTTTTCAACTGTGTCATAGCTACTCCAAACCTTGGAGGCTTAAAACAGTAAAGATTTAGTATTTCTCAGGATTCTGTGGGTTGCCTGGGAGATCCTTCTGCCAGTCTTGCCTCAGTTCACTCAGGTAGCTGGTCTGGGTATAGTTGGGGCAGCTGGAGTGTTTGGAATCGTACAGCAAGTGTCCTTTGATCTCAATCTTCCTCACTGCGTGATGGCTTTAGGGCAGAATATTTTAGTAAAGGCAGAAGCTCTGGAACTCACACAGTGTTATGGCTGCTACCTCCTATTGATGGAACCAACTCAAACGGCCAAACTGGATACAAGGGATGGAGAAATATTTCCCACCTCTGATGGCAGGAGCTGCAAATAATATTTAGCCATTTTTAATCTATCAGAGTCTCTAACATTGAAAATATACTTTACAAATGTCTTAAAACAAAAGAATGAGATAATATATTAAAAAGTACTTAATGCAATACCAGGCACCCAATAAATTTTCAACAAATAATGTCACCGTTATTAGCATTGCAATTGCTGTTTTTGAGAATGTCTCAATATTACACAACCAATTATTGAGAAATTCAGAGTTTATAATCACATTATATGATACAAAGTTTTGTGTTCTTTCTTTTCTCTAGACAGTGGTTCTGGTTGGTGTTTTAAATTCTGCCTCAACACTAAAACTAATTTAATTTTGTACTATCCTACTCTATTCCTACCAAAGCGTTCTCCTTTCCTCTTACTCCTCTTTATTGTTCTCTATAGCATGTATCACCAACTAACATGAGTATTTATTTTATCTCCTTTCCCTCACTTCTAGAAAATACTATTTATGAGGGTAATAACTTTGTATTTCTCTTTTCTCATGTAAACTCAAGAACTACAAGGTAACTGATACATAAAATGTGTTAAATATATATTTGTTGGGTGAATGGATGCATGAATGTATGATTCTAACTGTTGCAATACCCATAACAAATCACCAAAGAGTAGCATGGGGACATTAACAAGAATCATAGATTCATTTTCTTGAAAAGGTCATTTAGCAAAATTTGTTTAATCTCAATAATCTTTGGAATATTTAATTAGATAGATAGACAGATAGATAGAGATAGAGAAAGATAACTTTCCACACACTCCACCCCCCAGCAACAGGATATCTGCTTGGTAACACGTAATTTATTTTCTCTGCATTTGATGCAATCCTAAAATAAGTAAAAATGTATCATATCCTCAGATAACTTTTAATAAATAGCAATTTTAACTCATTTCTCAATGTTAGAAATGTACATTATGTTCTAGAATTCCACTGATTTACCAGTTCACCTTCTGAAGTTCCCCTGTACGCTGTGAAAAGGTGAAATTTTTCCCCTTTGAAAATCTGTTTTAAAGAGCCATTAGAGTTAGAAGAATTTAATTGTTGAAAAGCATCATTGAATTGTTTAAACTCATGGAAAAGGGCCACAATAGCTTATTGCAATGAATCTCAGAAGAAGAGTGGATGACTTTGTTTGAAATCCAAAGGGTATTCTTATAAGGCTTTTCAAATGACATGAAATTACTGGGACTGACATTATTGTTTTAAAATGTTATTTCATTCTCAGTGGAAAGCCCATTGCTACTAAAATACTTTCCTTTAGAAGAGATGGGATGATCTTTAACACATATATTCAAGTATTTCAAGCCAAATATTGTATAAGCACCAACACTTCTAACCTGTTATTTGATTAGCTGAAAGAAGTGATGAGAATTGACCTTAATATACACAAACATTAAACACCATAAACAACTCAAGAACAGAATGTTAATATAAGGATGTTGTTTTTTATGCACATTGCACCTTTTACTTGTTAGTTTGTTTTTCCTAAGAATCTGTCAGCCCAGATTTTCCCTCATGATTATTATTATCATAGTAAGTCTTTTCTTTTTTATGATTTACAAATTCTCATTGCTTATCTCCTTTGATCCTAAAAATAAAGCTATGAGGAAAGTAGAGCAGATATAATTACCTTCATTTTTCAGATAGTAGTGATGTGGTTCAGAGAATTTTTCACACATATACAGGCAACACAGCACAATATGTGGCATAGCTAAGATTGGAGTCTGGGTGTTCTGACTCATAATCCATGGTTTTTTCTACCATAAGTGCAACTTCTGTATGCCTGACACTTACAATGTGCTACTTCATAAAATCTTCACAAGAACACTATAAAGAAGGTGTTGTTATCCTCGTTTCACAGTTGACAAAGTTGAGGCTACAAAAAGGTAGAGAGTTCGCCCTAAGCTCATTGAGTGGCAGAGTGGGCAATTGAACCTGTTTATCTGAAGCCATGGTGAATGTATTACCTTTATGTTATATAACTTCCCTCTGTATGTTATGTGGACACTAATTGTTTCTAGTAGTGTTTCTAGTAGTTTACTAAAAAAAAATTAATGCAATATGATTGAAAGACTATTTATAGTGTCATTTATGCACTGTCTATGTATAACCAAATAGGTGAACTCCTCTCTCTAATTTCTCTCTCTCTCATTTTTTTAACCACTTTGTCAACTGCCACCAAATTGAAAATATCAGCGTGCTGTGGTGTCATTTGTTTTTTCCCAAGTTTAAGGTGCACCCATTTTTATTCCAAATTAAATTACCTTATTGATTTTTCAAATCCTATAGAATGAAAATCCTAGAACAGTCTGAGAATTCACCCATGGAAGAGATATTTAAAATTATTTGCAACTGTTCCTCAAATAGAACAGAGAAGATTAGGAATTATTTCCTGTAAGGAGATGCTATTTCATCTTAAAAAAAAATTCCTTCCAGAGCTGAAGCTATGTTCATACTTCACAAGCCAAGATACCTTTGCCATATAAATGGGTGCTAAGATAATAAAAATAATATCATCTTTTTGAGAACTGATTCAGGTAAGAATTAGAAATAGACTGTATTTCTAAGTGGCCCTGTCAGCTCCAGTTACTCAGTTCAAACTCTGGCCAAGACAGAATGAAATAGGGGACCCTTAGTTCCATTTGTACTTGTAGATTGAATTAGCATAGAGATTGAAACAACTGTTTCCCCCTAAAGTAGACAATCTAGTTTTGTTGGCAAGAAGATTGGAAAGTTTTCTTTTCCATCTATTCTCCTTGTCCTATTAGGTGGTTAAATATATCATTTAGATCACACTGAGACTGATAATCTAATTGTAATCTCAACACATTAATTCCATGAAATTCAGTTATAAATAAGTTGAAATTTGTCAAGTGATTTCAATTAAAGAATTTATCTGATTTAGTTTGAAGGTTTAAGAATGCAGACATAAAGAGGAATGACTAGGATACTCCACAATTCAAGAGTACAGTTTAATTTAAATCATTTCATAATTATCAATATTCCCCTTTAAATATTTTCATTGAAATGCTTACCTTTAAAAATAGGGCCATTTGAGTTTAAGAAAAATACTTTATTACAAAACAAATGTTTACAGACTCTCAAGGTTATAAACATATACCCTTTATTCCCTGTGTTTTACCTATATGATGTTGTTTTGGCAAAATACATAGATTTGTTTTACTTAAATATGTAGAATTATTTTGTATCATGTAATTCTTTGATTGACTTAAGCTTTATCATAATGACATGTATTGATAATTTCCTTCCTTAAAGAAAATCTTTACTCAGGATTTAAGGTAGCTATCTATTAAGTCTATGCACATGTCATATCCTTTGAAAAAGTCTTTGATTCACAAGGGGTATACTCAAATTATCACACAGAATAGGAATTACTCAATCTGCATTTAATCTTAATTCCATTTGTTTTAAAAATAATATTACAACATTACTGCATTCTTAGAATTTAGAATGATATTTTCTTAAGCAATTTGATCATTTAGATACATGTAGAGAAAGGAAGAAAGGATGGAAGGAAGAGGAGAAGAGATTATTCTTTTCTTACAAGAAAATAGGTGATTTGGGTCAATTTCATTTATTAATGAGGTTTCAATTTCTCCCTCAGAATGTGGATATTTAAGATTTCATTTCTTTTTATCAACTACAGCATTATGATTGTTGTCATTTGAGATAATATTAGCTTAAATATTTCTTTGTCTTCCTTTGGAATTAATTTAAATTATAAATTAATAATTTCCACAAAGGGTTAATATAAAAATAACTGACCACATTATACATTGGTATTATGAAATTTTGTATGTTCAAGAGTAAATATTTGGCAGCTATTTTACCTCAAAAGGGTTTCAGATCTCCTTAAAACTTTGCTGTAATTCCCAAAGTAGAATATACAGAAAGGATTCTCAGATACGTCATAGTTGTAAAATAGGAAAACATAGTCTAAGAATGGCCTGGAGTATCTTACTTCAAGAGAATGAAAACAAGTGAAGGATTTATTATTTGATACTTTATTACCTGTTGAGAGAACCATCTTGAACATTCAATTCACTGAAAATGTGAAAAATTTCTGCATTCTTGGTGCTTTCTAATAACAGACTATTGTTTTCTGAGGGTTATTTTTGCTATAATTTCATATGACTAAAATATAATGACACATATTTTGGTATGTGCTTTAGTATTAAAATTCAGGAATATTCACAGTTACCACAATTCAAACCACAGTGTGGCTTATCTAGATATAAAAGGGGAGTTTTCTGAAGTTCTAAATCTAGAAGATGGTTTCATAGGGAATGACAGGTATGCTGATCCCCTTTAGCACAATTGGGCATATTATAGAAAGTAAGAAACAGTTCAGATAACCAGAACTGGGGCTCAGTAGTGATACAAGTGCCTTTGAACATCCTTGGAAGATTAGGAATTTAATCAGTGATTAAATTATACTCCCAGTTATAGAGTATGAAAAGTTGTAATGGAGCGTGTTCTCTTCTCTGAAGCAACCTCTAAATCACCATGACATGGAAATCAGCAGTGTCAAGATAAAGCTTTTCAAATAGATTCATGGTCACAATGTCTGGATTTGGATAGGTGTATTAGTTTTCTATTGCTGCTGTGACAAATTGTCAGAAATTTAGCAATTTAAATTATAAAAATTTATCTTACAGTTTTTAATGGTAGAATCTAACACTTGTCTCACTGAGCTAAAATAAAGGTGTCGGCATGGCTGTATTCTTTCTGGAGGCTCTGTAGGAATATATGTTTGCTTGCTTATTGCAGCTCGTGAGACCTCCTATGTTCCTTGGTTTCCATCTTCAAAGAAACACTCCGACCTTGTCTTCTGCCTACCTCTCTCACTTTTCAGGACATTTTGATTACATTCATCCCACAAGGATAACCCAGAATATTCCCAATTTAAAGTTCAGCTGGTTAACAATCACAATTCCCCTTTGCCAGTAAAGTAGTATATTCATGGTTCCATGAATTAGGTCGTGGGCACATTTGAGGGGTATTATTCTGCCTACCAAAGTGAGACAGTTCAGAACAATGGAAAAAAAATAAGGCAGATAGCATGGCCACTGTTATGAGGCTGGTTTGTGGCTGTTAACAATTATGAATTTTTGTATTGCGAATGATTCAAAACTTGATACAAACTGGCTTAATAAAATATACTTTTTTGAGTTTCCATAGTTCAAAACTTTCACAATGTATTAGTTAGGGTTCTCTAGGGAAATGGAACCAACAGGAGATATCTGTAAATATGAGATTTTATAAAAGTGGCTCACACAACTGTGGGGATGCATGAATCCAAATTCCGTTGGGCAGGATGCACGAGTCCAAACTCTATAGGGCAGGCAGCAAGCTGGCAACTCTGATGAAGGCCTTTGATGAACTCCCCAGGAGAGGCTGGCTGGCTGAAACAGAAGTGAAAGTTCTCTCTCTTCTCCCTTAAAAGGCTTCAACTGATTGAGTTAAACCCAGCTGATTGAATTATTTCATGACAGAAGACACTCCCTTCTTGATGTAATTAGCCACAGATGCAATCAGTTGATTTAATAAACTGGCCTTCTGGTTTATTAACCAGCCACAAATGTCCTTGCAGTAACGGTTAGGCCAGTGGTTGCTTGACCAGACACCAGGTCACCATCACCTGGTCAAGTTGACGCATGAACCTAACCATCACACAAGGGTAGGACAAATTCAGATTTAACTGATTATAGGGATTCAATCCTTGTAACTTAAGATCTAATTTCTCCCTCACCATCTCTCTTCACTTTCCCAGTTCTAGCTCCTTTCTCAGAAAAGCTTTCTTTCAGTCACAATCGCTGGAAGTAGGGAGAGGAGTAAAGATTAGACTAGCCTGTGAGGGGAGGCTTGGGACAACAAGAGCCTTCTTTCCTTTCTTGTCTTTTGTTTGTTGTTTTTCCTCCCAGCCTCAGTGCCATCTCCTCTGTGTACCTACAAGTTCCCAGAGAGCATCTTGGCTCAGGAATCCTTTCTTTCTGCCCATGCACTTTAGCGAGGCTCTGCCTTGTAGTCCTCAGTGTCCATCCAGGTTACGATGATCAATTGGATGACTATATCCTATAAAGTTACAAAATTTTAAGTCTCTTTTTTCCCCAAACTTTCAGTATCATGTAGGATCAGACCTTGTTTCCAAGCTAACAAGTTATTCCACCAGAGTTTTGTGGATGTTGGCAGTAGTTATGAGATTTCTGAGTGAGAGACAAAAACACTGTTATTCATGGCAGAGCAGGCAGCACAAGCTTCTTTGTTCACATTGGTGTCCCTTTGCCCTTCCCCCAAGTCTGATGGGGGCAATGCTGATATGGGTCCAGGTGGATGCTGCACACTCAGTGTGGTTGCATGAGCGTAAGGAGACCTAAGCTTAGGAAACCTCAATATTTTAAAGGGGCTGCTAGCAAAACTTTCTTTTCCCGCTGAGGGAGACATTATTTTATTATGTTGGTCAGAAAAGAAATTTGCCCTCTGCACTGTCTTCCAAAGCTATTTGCAATAAAAACATCCTTAAACCAAATCCAGAACAAAAGGAAATACTGCCTTTGCTCACAAGATGTACAGAAACTGGAGACACCCATGGAGAATTGTATCCCACGAATACCTCCTTTATCATCCTGCCTTTAGTATCAGATAGTTCTTAAATTCTTCAAACTGTGGCTTAAAATTAACTTGTTCACCTAGTTCTTAAATTTTTCCCCTATATCTTCTTAGTGATATTTTATACATTATTGCTCTCTGAATATTCTTTGGGTGACTTCAATACCAATCACTCTCTCTAATTCTTCCTGCCTCTGTACGATGCTATTCATTTTATAAGAAGTTTATAAATTGAGGGTCATAGACCTGAATTTATTTTTCTCTTGTGAGTGCTAGCTCTGATCATAGTCATTTTCCTCTAATAAATTGTGCCAGTCAGCTATCTCTGCCTTACATTTTTTATCCTTCTCTTCTGACAGTTAGATATTGATTTTCATTGGTTCCTCAGCCTACCTTTTCAATGCTTAACTCTGAGTTACTATTGCTTTATTTTTCTTTGGTGTCTAGCACTAAGTACTTGTGGAAAGAGTGCCTTTTTGGTAGAAATAGCATGAGATATCTGATGCTCACCAACCAATGGAGATAAAATTAGGATTATGTATTTTTTACCCCTCCCCACCCCTTTTTATTTTTCTGTAATAAACTCGAGTAAAAGCACATTGATGTTCTTTACAGATGTGAATTAGCCTTTCAGGAAACCAAAGCCACAAGTCTTGTTTTTAAACAGGAATGTACTATGTATATGTAGATAAGTATAATATTTAAGGGCATGTAATCTGGAGCAAGACTGTGCAACCTTAAGCAAATTACTTAACTTCCCCATGTCTCAATTTGCTCATAGATGAAGTGGTGGTTTTAAAATTAAATAAATGGCATTTGTAAAGTGCCACATACTATGCACAAAGTAAGTTACTGCTTAACAGGTGCTTATAAAATACAAAATTAATAAGTACCTATTTATTGCTCACCAAATTTAATCAGTATGTTTCTAAATGATTTTTAACACAGAGCTTCAGCTGTTTCTTCATCTTTTCTCTTTTGTCCTTCAATTGTTTTCTCACCCTTGGTACTAGATCCCTGTAGTGCTAATACATTGTCAAGGGGAAATCAGGAAAGTCATCACATTGAAGAAAAGATCCGTGATTACCAAAGTCCTTGGACAGTTAGGGTAACATAGAAAGTGCTTCTTGTACAGCTATGTCTGTATGTGAAGAGACCACAAAAACGTCCTATCAACAAATGAACATTTGGTTTATTGACAAAAATTTAACAGACTCACCCTACCTTCAGATATGTGAGTAAGTGTGTCTGGATCTTAGGTTCTCATTGAAGTTTTGTTTTAAAAAAGAAAGCCAGTAAACTGTTTTTCCAGGATATCAAAATAACTGGTTAGGACAATGGAAAAATAAGTTAATATTTTACAGGATGTTATACAGCCAAAATAATTAATTGAATATTTTTATCCTCTTTTTAAATACACTTAGAGCAGATTCAGGAGATAATGAGTGAGCAATTCACAACGGAGACGGACACAGCCTCCTTTGTTCAATGTTCATGCTGCTAGGCAAAGACCAAAAAATGACACTGCAATTTTACAGACAGGATGATTCACCTTTTGTTGAAAGGAATACCCTGAGAGGTTTAAGAAGGCTAGAAAAATGTAACTGAGAGAGCAAAATTTTATTATGTTTTTTCAATATATTGTCTTTAATATCTACTTTGGCCAGAAATAAAAACCAAGAAACATGAAGAAGAAACAGAATGTAAGAGACAGGTATTAGAAAGCAGCATCAAGGACTAAGGGAGGGGCTCAAAAAAAAAAAAAAGAGATGAGGGTGATGTACAGGAATCCTATATTTTATGCATGAATTGTCTTATAAACTCACAACTTCTCTAATAACAATAAACTCTACAAAAAAAAAAAAAAGACAAAAACAATCCACCTAGGAAAGATAAGGTTGAAAGGATATGTCATCCATGACACAGCTCTGGAAGTGTTATTGTGCACAGTGTGCATTTAACTAGAAAATAATTTAGTGGCAGTAATATCACAAGTCATACCAAGGCCAGAGAATGGAAGGTCTGGATCACAAAGTCTATAGGTGGTGCTCTATTAGGTTTTATTTTTTTTTCATAGGAAATCATGATCCAACCTGAAGACAGCTAGCTAGTTAGCAAGATAATAGGTATAGATAGTCAGATAGATAGATAGATAGATAGATAGATAGATAGATAGATAGATATTTAGATAGATATAGATATAGATAGATAGATCAAGTAGATTTATGTAAGTTGAAAAGGCATGTAGGTTGTTATGCCTCAGTTGGTCACCTTTACAGATTGTAGTTCCTGCTTGATGGATTCAGTCTTCCACCAAAATGTTGTTCAAGAAGTGTTAAACTGATGAATGTAAAAGTGTATTTGTTCTTTAAACACATAGAGTGTCAGCTCAGTTTTCTTTTCTTCACTTTCTAAAGATATTTCTAATTTTTGTTACATTAGCTTTTAGGATATTCTGACATGGTTTTTAATGACAGTGATCATTAATATTCTTGGTTCCTCTCATTAAAACCTTCCACTTTACTCTAAAAAATAGAATATGTAAATAGTAATCATTAGCCAATAGTTTTGCCATAATGTAAGTATCTGGCAAAATCTAATAGCAGGGCTGAAAAATATGTGTAAACACTTTCACCACTTTTATTTCAAATTACCACCTAGAAAAAGAGTAGGTAAAATGAGGGAAATTGTCCATGAAAGCTTAGGTATAATTCTTTAAAATTTTTGCTAAGTAAATTAGTGCTTCCAATGTGTACCTCCCTTTAAGGGGATATTTTTCCTATTTTACACTATCAGCACTCAACGAAGCCTGAGAATAGCCTTGTATGCCAACACTGATCTCTTTCCTCTGAATTCCAAGGGCATTTTGTCTCTATATTATGACTCTTATCTTTTTCTCCTTTCTTTTACAGTTATTTAGTATGGTCTCATATCCACCTACATTCTATAAGCTACTTCAAGGCAGGTTTTATGTCTACGTCTTGGAAATCTCTGCAATACCTACCATGGTGTGTTACACAGTAGAGTAGATGTTCAGAAGGTAATATGTTAAAGGAAGTGCTTATAGGAAAATTGATTAGTTGTACTTACCAAGGCAAATGATTAATACAAGGTAAACAAAGTTGTACTGACCAAGGAGAGTTTATTGTTAATTGAAAATGTAATAGAAGCATTATAAGAATTGCGTTCTTCTAACCAATTAACTTTATGGAAAACTTGAAACATATAGCAACAGTAAGCTAGTTTGCATAAAAACCTTATGCAAACCAAAATTATCCCCATTTTAAAGAGGGACTTGTTTATAGGAGCCTTGTTTTCCTTATCACAAATTAATACTTTATTTTAATAAGATAGTATTTGAGAGACAGTCTTTTTTATTTCTCATGTAAAGGAAACCAAAGTAGAGAAAATATTTTCATGGAATATTGAAAGACAAAATGATTATAGAATAAGTAATACTTCATTCCTCCCTTTGTTATAAATTAGAGTTTGCCTTGGTAATGTAACAGCCCAAACAGAGGATACCATGCTCTCCTGGTGAAAGTAATTCCAGTCTGTCTTTTTGAAATGAAGAATTATCACAAGGTTAACATACAAGGAATGGATGCTTTAAAGACAGATGGTCCAAGCATAACCTGACACAATTGCCTAATATATGAACTAAGTGTTCTTATTAGTGGTGCGTCTTACCATATTATTTAAGCAGTAGGATGCCCTGCTTGCCATTGAGAAAATATCAAAAAAAAAAAAAAAACAAAAAAAAAACCTAAATGGTTGGTTTTGTTTTAAATATAGGGAAATAATTTTAGGCTAGGAAGCAAGTGTTTAAAACTTCATTGATTGGAAGTTTCTATATTTATATTCCATCAAATATAGCATTAATGCTGCATTTTGACCTGCTTAGTGAAAGTACAGCTACTAATTTTGATGAATAAAATATACAAAATATTTCATCCGTTTTCAGAGAGGAACTATGTTGTTTGTTGTTAATTAAAATTTTGTTTGAAGAATCTACTAATGAATGTGTTGCCTCCCCAAAGACAAAAAGTAAAATCAGTGAGTCTTGACCTAATTTGGAATCTTGAGCTTTCAGGAAAGTGTAGTTGAAATAAGCTAATAAGATCAAAATATTAATTACTAAAAGGTCATGCAGGAATGTTACATGCCTTTTTCTCCAAGTAATCAAAGCTAAAAACAGAAGAGTCTCTGGCAAACTAAAGCAGAACATGATTCAGATACTATAAGTCAAAAGCCAGATGAAACACTTCTGCCCTTTGCAAAAAGAAATCATTGCTTTAGAAACCAAGGACAAAGAAATAAGCTTAAATAGAAGCCAAAAGGCATCATATTCCTTAAATAGTGGCACTTGTGAAGAAACCTGAGAAGCTAAGGGAAGGATTTTTTTGAGGTCCAATTTTTTCATAGTATCATGGCTTAAAGTAATACAAATCCTATGGGAAACATCCAAATTTCAGGGAATAATTATCATTTAACATATACTGCCATTATCAGTCATTTTAATAACCTTCTGAGAAATAATAAGTGTCTGTAAAAGCAATGATCTTAAGTTTATGCAAATGGACCCACAAATTACTTTGACTCCGTTGTCCCCTATGAAGATATGATTTTAAACTTCCCTTTTAAAACAATGTAACATTTTATTTACATGTTATTTTTGAATGTCACATATTTTTTCAAGTCTCTAATATATATAACTATGAAAAATAATCAAAGATTTCTAATCTATTTTACTGATATTTTTGAAATTTCTATTCCACTAAATTTTTGATAATTTCCAAGAGCAAATGCTAAAGTAAAAATGGTTAATTAAGCAGGAATAAAAATCATTCTCCTAATTAAATAAGTGAACATCATAAGGGCTTGAATGTGGCTAACAAAGGTCCTTTCACTTTTTTATTATTGCTCTGGATGGGGAAACAATACAGATATTCTAAACCACCAGTGCAGGCAATTTGGAGAAAGGTATCCAAAAGTTTTGATTTGAATTGTTGGAAAGCAGACATAAAAAGACATGCTCCCTTTGCATTTACAGATCCAACAGAACAAAGGCTGTAAATGTTTTGATAACAGCTAAGGTCTACTATCTAGTGGTTGTGATGATGCAGACAAGAAAAATTTAACATGAGATTTAAAATTTCAAACTTTAGATAAAAACCAGTGTGCAGGGAACAATGATTGACAGTAATGACCACTGGTGAGTTACCTATTTCTGGGAAATCACAATACTGTATATGAATACCCTGTGTCCTGTGCTTCACTACTTTTGATTAATTTTGATTGTAGAACACCTCACTTAAAAACGTATTTAAAGATTACTTTCAGGCCATCTATTCTATGTTCTTCCTTAATGAGTTTTGGCATCTTTCAAGCACACACACCCAGCAAGCAGCCTCAGAGGAAAACCAAAAGCATTAGTTCTCAGCTGTTCCCTTGGCAAACTCAAAATTGGCAGACACAAAACTGAATACCAAAAGAGGTCATTTTTCTCTTTTGAATAACTTCTACATAGCTGACATATACATGTGGTAATGAAATTGAAAATTTGACATAGCAAGATATGCTTGAAAAGGTATTCAACTGATAATTGAAGTCTAGATCTCAGATAAAATTTAAAGTGATTCATCATAGTAAATGATTAAGCAGAACCTTACATTATAGAGTTTCCCTTTTACTAAATTTTTATACTGTTGATTATATCAATTATTGTTTCATTTATTCATTTGCTTTTATTAATTGAACTCATACTTATGGAAGACCAGGTAGGTGCCATGCACTGACTGCTATATGTCACTTATTCCCACAATGACAATAGCACTCCCAGGTATCTCAAAAACAAGCTGTCCCAGTTGAATGTATTATGTCCCCTCAAATGCCATTATCTTTGATGTACTCTTGTGTGGGTGGACCTATCATTGTTAATTAGATTGAAATTCTTTGAGTGTTTCCATGGAGATGTGCCCCACCCAACTGTGGGTGATGACTCTGATTGGATAGTTTCCATGGAGGTGTTGGCCCACCCATTGGGTGGGTCTGAATTAAATTATTGGTTCACTATATAAGATCAGACAGAAGGAGCGAGCTTGCTACAGCCAACAGGGACACTTTGAAGAAAGCACAGGAGCTGCAGATGAAAGATGGTTTGAAGACAGCCGTTGAAAGCAGACTCTTGCTCTGGAGAAGCTGAGAGAGGACAAATATCCCCAAGTGCAACTTAGAGTGACATTTTTGAGGAACTGCAGCCTAGAGAGGAACATCCTGGGAGAAAGCCATTTTGAAGCCAGAACTTTGGAGCAGACACCAGCCATGTGCCTTCCCAGCTAACAGGTTTCCGGACACCACTGGCCATGCTCCAGTGAAGGTACCCGATTGCTGATGTGTTACCTTGGACACTTTATGGCCTTAAGACTGTAACTGTGTAACCAAATAAACCCCCTTTTATAAGAGCCAATCCATTTCTGGTGTTTTGCATTCCAGCAGCATTAGCAATCCAGAACACAAGCTGAATCATTTATTAAATCCATTTAAAATTTTAAAATATTAAAGTCATCCCATCCCATTTTGTGTGTATGGATAGTGACTGAAGAGAATCTTTTTATTCTTTTTTTTTTAATTCATTTCATTGAGATATATTCACATACCACCCAGCCATACAAAGCAAATTGTACATTTGATTGTTCACGGTACCATTACATAGTTGTACATTCATTACCAAAATCAATCCCCGACACCCTCATTACCACACACACAAAAATAACCAGAATAATAATTAAAGTGAAAAAGAGCAACTAAAGTAAAAAAGAACACTGGACGCCCTTGTCTGTTTGATTGTTTATTTGTTTCCTTCCCCCACCTTTCCACTCATCCATCCACAAACTAGGCAAATGGGAGTGTGATCCTTATGGCCCCCACAATCCCACTGTCCCCTCTCATAAGCCGCATTTTTATACAATTCTCTTCAAGATTCATGGGTTCTGGGTTGTAGTTTGATAGTTTCAGGTATCCACCCCCAGGTACCCCAATTCATTAGAACCTAAAAAGGGTTGTCTATATTGTGCATAAGAGTACCCACCAGAGTGACCTCTTGGCTCCTTTTGGAATCTCTCTGCCACTGAAGCTTATTTCATTTCCTTTCACATCCCCCTTTTGGTCAAGAAGATGTTCTCCATCCCACGATGCCAGGTCTACATTCCTCCCCGGGAGTCATATTCCACGTTGCCAGGGAGATTCACTCCCCTGGGTGTCTGATCCCACGTAGGGCGGAGGGCAGTGATTTCACCTTTCAAGTTGGCTTAGCCAGAGAGAGAGGGCCACATCTGAGCAACAAAGAGGCATTCGGGAGGAGGCTGTTAGGCACAATTATAGGGAGGCCTAGCCTCTCCGTTGCAGAAACAGTCTTCCCAAGGGCCAATTCCGTGCTAGACAGCTCAATCCAACAAACCACCAGTCCCCTATGTCTGTGGGCATGTTAGCAACCATCGAGGTAGGGCAGGCCAATACCCCTGCATTCTCCACCAGCTCCTCAAGGGGGCTCTGTATACTTTTTCCTTGTTTTTTTTTTTTTTTTTTTTAACTTTTTTCTTCCTGTCTAAATCAACTGTATGAAAAAATAAAAGAAATTAAAAAAGAATAAAAAAAAAACATACAATAAAAGAACATTTCAAAGAGACCATAACAAGGGAGTAAAAAAAAGACAACTAACCTAAGATAACTACTTTACTTCCAACATGTTCTTACTCTACCCCAAGAAAGTAACCTAAAATAGCAACATTTCTGTGAACTTGGTCCTACTATACCCATCAGAAATTAACATACCATAGTCATTCCTGGGCATTCCCAGAACATTAAATTTACCCATGATAGCTTATCTGTTCTTCTTGGATTATTGTTCCCCCTTCCTTAATTGCTCTCGATTGCTAGTTCCCCTCCATTCTACATTATAAAATATTTGTTTTACATTTTTCAAAGTTCACATTAGTGATAGCATATAATATTTCTCTTTTTGTGCCTGGCTTATTTCGCTCACCATTATGTCTTCAAGGTTCATCCATGTTGTCATATGTTTCACAACATCGTTCCTTCTTACTGCCGTGTAGTATTCCATTGTTTGTATATACCACATTTTGTTTATCCACTCATCTATTGAAGGACATTTGGGTTGTTTCCATCTCTTGGCAATTATGAATAATGCTGCTATGAACATTGGCGTGCAGATATCTGTTCGTGTCACTGCTCTCTGATCTTCCGGGTATATGCTGAGAAGTGCAATCGCTGGATCGAAGGGTATCTCTATATCTACTTTTCTAAGGAACTGCCAGACTGACTTCCAGAGTGGCTGAACCATTATACAGTCCCACCAACAGTGAATAAGAGATCCAATTTCTCCACATCCCCTCCAGCATTTGTAGTTTCCTGTTTCTTTAATGGCAGCCATTCTAATTGGTGTGACATGGTATCTCATTGTGGTCTTAATTTGCATCTCTCTAATAGCTAGTGAAGCTGAACATTTTTTCATGTGTTTCTTGGCCATTTGTATTTCTTCTTCAGAGAACTGTCTTTTCATATCTTTTGCCCATTTTATAATTGGGCTGTCTGTACTATTGTCATTGAGTTGTAGGATTTCTTTATATATGCAAGATATCAGTCTTTTGTCAGATACATGGTTTCCAAAAATTTTTCCCATTGAGTTGGCTGCCTCTTTACCTTTTTCAGAAATTCCTTTGAGGTACAGAAACTTCTAAGCTTGAGGAGTTCCCATTTATCTATTTTTTCTTTTGTTGCTTGTGCTTTGGGTGTAAAGTCTAGGAAGTGGCCACCTAATACAAGGTCTTGAAGATGTTTTCCTACATTATCTTCTAGGAGTTTTATGGTGCTTTCTTTTATATTGAGATCTTTGGTCCATTTTGAATTAATTTTTGTGCGGGGTGTGAGTTAGGGGTCCTCTTTCATTCTTTTGGATATGGATATCCAACTCTCCCAGCCCATTTGTTGAAAAGATCTTTATGACCCAGTTCAGTGACTTTGGGGGCCTTATCAAAGATCAGTCCGCCATAGATCTGGGGGTCTATCTCCGAATTCTCAATTTGATTCCATTGATCTATATGTCTATCTTTGTGCCAGTATCATGCTGTTTTGACAGCTGTGGCTTTATAATAAGCTTCAAAGTCAGGGAGTGTAAGTCCTCCCACTTGGTTTTTCTTTTTTAGAGTGTCTTTAGCAATTCGAGGCATCTCCCCTTTCCAAATAAATTTGATAACTAGCTTTTCCAAGTCTGCAAAGTAGGTTGTTGGAATTTTGATTGGGATTGCATTGAATCTGTAGATGAGTTTGGGTAGAATTGACATTTTAATGACATTTAGCCTTCCTATCCATGAATATGGAATATTTTTCCATCTTTTAAGGTCCCCTTCTATTTTTTTTAGTAGAGTTATGTAGTTTTCTATGTATAGGTCTTTTACGTCTTTGGTTACGTTTATTCCTAGGTACTTGATTTTTTTAGTTGCTATTGAAAATGGTATCTATTTCTTGAGTATCTCTTCAGTTTGTTCATTTCTAGCATATACAAATATTACTGACTTATGTGCATTAATCTTCTATCCTGCTACTTTGCTAAATTTGTTTATTAGCTCTAGTAGGTGTATCGTCGATTTCTCGGGTTTTCCAGGTATAAGATCATATCATCTGCAAACAATGACAGTTTTACTTCTTCCTTTCCAATTTGGATGCCTTTTATTTCTTTGTCTTGCCGGATTGCCCTGGCTAGCACTTCCAGCACAATGTTGAATAACAGTGGTGACAGCGGGCATCCTTGTCTTGTTCCTGATCTTAGAGGGAAGGCTTTCAGTCTCTCACCATTGAGTACTATGCTGGCTGTGGATTTTTCATATATGCTCTTTATCATATTGAGGAAGTTTCCTTCAATTCCTACCTTTTGAAGTGTTTTTATCAAAAAGAGATGTTGGATTTTGTTGAATGCTTTTTCAGCATCTATTGAGATGATCATTTGATTTTTCCCTTTTGATTTATTAATGTGTTGTAATACATTGATTTTCTTATGTTGAACCATCCTTGCATGCCTGGAATGATCCCTACTTGGTCATGGTGTATGATTTTTTTAATGTGTCTTCGGATTCTATTTGCAAGTATTTTGTTGAGGATTTTTGCATCTATATTCATTAGGGAGATTGGCCGGTAGTTTTCCTTTTTTGTAGCATCATTGTCTGTTTTTGGTATTAGATTGATGTTAGCTTCATAAAATGAGTTAGGTAGTGTTCCATTTTCTTCAGTGTTTTCAAAGAGTTTAAGATTGGTGTCAATTCTTTTTGGAAAGTTTGGTAGTATTCTCCTGTGAAGCCATCTGGCCCTGGGCATTTATTTATGGGAAGCTTTTTGATGAGTGATTGGATCTCTTTGATTGTGATTGGTTGGTTGTGGTCTTCTATTTCTTCTCTGATCAGTCTAGGTTGTTCATATGTTTCCAGGAAATTGTCCATTTCCTCTACATTATCCAGTTTGTTGCTATACAGTTGTTCATAGTACACACTTATAATTTTTTTAATTTCCTCAGGATCTGCAGTAATGAGACCTTTCTCATTCATTATTTTGTTTATATGGGTCTTCTCTCTTTTTGATTTTGTCAGTCTAGCTAGGGACTTGTCAATCTTGTTGATCTTCTCAAAGAACCAACTTTTGGTGTTATTTATCCTCTCTATTGTTTTTTTGTTCTCTTTGTCATTTATTTCTGCTTTAATCCTTGTTATTTCTTTTCTTCTACTTGGTTTAGGATTGGTTTGGTGTTCATTTTCTAGCTTTTTCAGTTGATCCATTTGTTCTTTGATTTTGGCTCTTTCTTCCTTTTTAATATATGTGTTTAGTGCTATAAATTTCCCCCTCAGCACTGCTTTTGCTGTATCCCGTAGGTTTTGGTATGTTGTTTTCTCATTTTCATTCGTCTGTATATATTTAGCAGTTTCTCTTGCTATTTCTTCTTTAACCCACTGATTTTTTAGGCGTGTGTTGTTTAACCTCCAGGTATTTGTGACTTTTCTAAGTCTCTGATGGTTATTGACTTCTAATTGTATTCCATTGTGGTCAGAGAATGTGCTTTGAATAATTTCAATCTTTTTAAATTTATTGAGGCTTGTTTTATGTCCCAGCATATGATCTATTCTGGAGAAAGTCCCGTGAGCACTAGAGAAGGATGTGTATCCTGGTGATTTGGGATGTAATGTTCTATATATGTCTGTTAAATCCAATTCATTTATCAGATTGTTTAAGTTTTCAATTTCCTTATTGGTCTTCTGTCTGGTTGGTCTATCTATAGGAGAGAGTGATGTGTTGAAGTCTCCCACAATTATTGTGGAAACATCAATTGCTTTCTTTAGTTTTGCCAGTGTTTGTCTCATGTATTTTGTGGCACCTTGATTGGGTACATAAACATTTATGATTGTTATATCTTCTTGTTGAATTGCCCCTTTTATTAGTATGTAGTGGCCTTCTTTGTCTCTCAAAACATCCCTGCATTTAAAGTCTATTATATCTGTGATTAATATTGCTGCACCTGCTTTCTTTTGGCTGTAGCTGGCATGAAATATTTTTTTCCATCCTTTCATTTTCAATTTCTTTGTATCCCTGTGTCTAAGATGAGTCTCTTGTATGCAGCGTATTGATGGTTCATTTTTTTTTGATCCATTCTGCAAATCCATACCTTTTAATTGGTGAGTTTAATCCATTTACATTCAGCGTTATAACCGTGAAGGCATTTCTTGAATCAGCCATCTTATCTTTTGTTTTATGTTTGTCGTATATATTTTTTCCTCTCTCTATTAATATCCTTTAATGTGCCCATACCGAATCTCTTTAGTACTGGACCTTTCCCCATGTCTCTCTCTCTCCTTTCTTTGTTTCTCTGTCTGTAGGGCTTCCTTTAGTATCTCCAGTAGGGCAGGTCTCTTGTTAGCAAATTGTCTCAGCATTTGTTTGTCTGCGAAAAATTTAAGCTCTCCCTCAAATTTGAAGGAGAGCTTTGCTGGATAAAGTATTCTTGGTTGTAAATTTTTCTCACTCAGAATTTTAAATATGTCTTGCCACTGCCTTCTCGCCTCCATGGTAGCTGCTGAGTAGTCACTACTTAGTCTTATGCTGTTTCCTTTGTATGTGGTGAATTGCTTTTCTCTTGCTGCTTCCAGAACTTGCTCCTTCTCTTCCGCATTTGACAGTGTGATCAGAATATGTCTCGGAGTGTATTTGTTTGGATTTATTCTACTTGGAGTTCGCTGGGCATTTATGATTTGTGTATTTATGGTGTTTAGAAGATATGGGAAGTTTTCCCCAACAATTTCTTTGAATACTCTTCCTAGACCTTTACCCTTTTCTTCTCCTTCTGATACACCAATGAGTCTTATATTTGGACATTTTATATTATCTATCATATCCCTGAGGTCCATTTCGATTTTTTCAATTTTTTTCCCCATTCTTTCTTTTATGCTTTCATTTTCCATTCTGTCATCTTCCAGATCACTGATTCATTGTTCAGCTTCCTCTAGTCTTGTACTATGAGTATCCAGAATCTTTTTAATTTGGTCAACAGTTTCTTTAATTTCCATAAGATCATCTATTTTTTTATTTAGTCCTGCAATATCTTCTTTATGCTCCTCTAGGATCTTCTTGTTGTCCTTTATATCCTGTTCCATGCTCTTCTTGATGTCCTTCATATCCCGTGCCATGGTCTCATCATTCATCTTTAGTTGTTTAATTAGTTGCTCTAAGTAGTGTATTTCTTCTGATCTTTTGATTTGGGTGCTTGGGCTTGGGTTATCCATATCATCTGGTTTTTTCATGTGCTTTAAAATTTTCTGTTGTTTTTGGCCTCTTGGCATTTGCTTAACTTGGTAGGGTTCTTTTAGGATTTGTAGACCAATTGAAATCCTTGTCTCTAATTTTTCAGGTCTACAGCTTCGTGGAGTGTACTTTCTATGACTGACCAGCAGGTGGCATATGTGAGCCACCTGTTCTCCTCAAGCCAATTGTCCCCTGCTTTGCCTCTGTGGTGGGTGGGGGAGTAAGTCTTGTGGGGTCCAGTTGGAGTACCAAGCTTGCATGTGTAGTTGGTGTTGCCCACCCTGTATAAGGGGCGTGTGTCTGGGCGGTCAGGGAGGGGGGTGGCTCTAACAACCAAATCTCCCTGGTGTTCCTGGAGTTTTGAAGCTGCTGCAATAGTCTAATCCTTCAGTTCAGTCCTGCCACAGTTTGTCTCTGCCACTGACCCACAAGTTCTTGGTATTGGTGTGTGGCCCCTGAGACTTGTGAATGGGTCCCTCTTCCAGGCCTTGCACCCCCTGTCCTCTGTTGAGGGATGACTGTGCTATGTTGCAGGTGAGTGCCGTACCCCCAGGGTGGTTCTGGGCTGCCGGTCTGTGTAGGGAGGCTCCCAGTCTGCTGAAATGATGTCTGAATGGGGCTTGTTAATTCCCACTGCTCCACCTTCCCAAATGTGGGACCACCAGCTGAGGGTGCAGGGAAGGCTAATGTCCACATCCAATTTTGTGGTGTATGCGTGTTATTGTAAGCACTTCCATCATATTCGGTTGTCTGGGGCAGCTCTGGGCTATTGGGCCGGTGATGGGCAGGAGTGTTTCCTGTCCACCAGGATGATGGCTATGAGAGGACGCCCCCCTTTTCTTGGGAATTTGTGGTGTTTAGTGAATTTTCTCAGCCACTGGATTATTGCCTTTTGTCTCAGAGCTGTCTTAGTTCTGCTCTTGTCTTGACCTGCCCAAATTGCAAGTCTTTGAGGCTTTCTGTATTCGGCTTCTTAGAGTAATTGTTTTAGAAAATGGAAAAAAGATTAAAAAAAAAAAAAGGAGAAAAAAAGAGCCTTCCCGGCAGATCTAATGCGTCATTGAAATGCTAAGAGACAAAGCAATTAGGGCTATTAAGGAAAGAACCAGGGGGCAGAGAGATCAGTTTTTCTTCGGGTTTCGCAAATGAGCCTGCGGGCCTGAGTTCTGCCCTTCCCCTTTCTATGTTCACCAGAACTCCAAAAAGCATCTGCTTTTATTTTTGAGTTTGTCTTGCTGTTTTTTTGCTATGCCTATCTCCTCTCTGCTGGGCTGGATGCTCTCAGATTCTCTGGTGTCTGGTCTCAGACTATCTATGTTTGGAGTTTGGATCAGTAGAATGAGTTTCCGATAAGAACTGCCACTGCATTTCTGCCTTCTCCTTCCCGGCACTGACAGCCCCTCCTCCCTCCCACGGGACTGAGCCTGGCAGGGAGGGGCGTGGGTCCCCTGGCTGCAAAAACTTATGGATTCTGCTGATCTCAGCAGTTCCATGTTTTCATGAGTGTTGTATGAAGTATGCCCAAAGTCAGATTGCTCTGCGGTGTCCAGTCCATGCAGTTTCTGGCTTTCTACCTACTTCCCTGGAGGAGTAACTAAAACATACACCTCACCAATCCACCATTTTGCCCCGCCTCCCTCTTTTTATTCTTATATGTACAAACATGTTATATTTATTTAATTATAAATTTGAGATAAAATTCATGCAGATTTGAAACTTTCCTCATATTGAGTAACCAGCTCTTTTTATGTCGTGGGAAGGTATTCTACATAGCCTCATCCCAATCATTTCTTGCTTGCTACCTATCGTAAGTTAGGTAGCCAACCAACCATTAACATGATTGCCTCATGTTATCCTGAATTCTTAAATTCCTATTTTCCTTGACACTGGGCATTTGGTTTTTGCGTTGTATTACCTGACTATCCTTTTTATATTTTAATGAGATCTGTGTGTATCACTTAGTTGCCTTGCTTTTAACCCCATTGAATGCTTTTGCATGCTACCATTTTCACTAGATTCCCTAGTAACATCTACATGTTTTTACAGAAGGAATCATCACCTCCTCATTCTAGCACAAAGGCCCTCCACAAACTACCTAATTGATATGATCCCCTGATATGAAGACCTTCTTCCAGCTAAATAGTTAACCTCATTGTGCCCCAAAGATATTGTGGACTTTCCTGCTTCTATGTTTTTGATAAAGCCATAACCTTTGAATATAATGATTTTCCTGCCTGTCTCTGTAAATCATCAAAGGCCCAGTCCATCACCTTTTAGTCATGTATCTTTTCCCTCTGACCACCCAAACTTGTTTCTTCCTCTTCCGAATTCTCAAAACACATGACACTTGACATACATTCGTGGTAAGGTGGAGGCTATTTCTACATCTCTGGTCCTTGTTGGAACAGTGATAGCTTCTGAGAGCCTCCTGTTTTTTGGTGTTTTTGTTTTTTATTGTGTTGTTTCTTTGATTCACAAAAACACCTCCTCAAAGAGTTATAGTGATCTCCCAGGTTGTTCCAACTGTACTTACCTCAGTCTTCATAAGTGCTATTAACAAATACTGTAATCTTCTAAAATGATTACCTTACACATGTTTAGCATTTCAAAGCTTTGGTATGGAGCAGTGGGTGTTTTTAACTGTCAGTAGTGAAAGTAAATGAAATACTTCAGTGTTCTGTGGTGGAGGAAATGCTGAGATTTTTAATATTTTGAAATCAAAGAGTGTTTCTGCAGCAAGAGTAGTCTAATGTAACATTATAATACTCTAAAGATTTTGTTGTTTCCTAGAGAAAACAAATGGCATTCAAAATTTCTTGGTTTATGACGTATTGCTTTGAACATTTATCCTTGTTTGCCACTGTAGTGCAATTCATTCCTTCTTAGGAACATTTGCATGCAAGAGAAAGTTTTTGTTAGTTTGAGGATTATTGACCTTAGGTAGTCTGGGTCCAGGACTACACAAGAATAATCATACTACCTATCATTTCAGTAAATGACCCACCAAGAATTTGATTCCTGGACTGTTCTTAACCTCCTCTTCACTACACCAATTTCTGCGTGGGTCTGAAGGTAGAGGCAATTTGTAATGTTAAGGTCCCCAGTAATCACAGAAACTCAGGCTAGGAGATTCCTAAAAATGCCATAAAATGGCGAGTAGCACTTACCACACTTTATTGTGACAGATTGCTTATTTGAACTATAAGGTCTATAAAAAGAAGAGTGATGCATATTTGCATCCCCAAAATAAAGCATAGTCCTTGCTTCCAGCATCCTTAATAAAAATGTATAGAATGAATGGAGCAATTAATGAACAAATGGTTTCTTACTTAACTTTCTGACTTGAGTAGTGAATAATATCTGTTGAAAGTATAAACAGATAATCCTGGTGAGCTGAATATGTCATGCCAATTACTGTAAATAAAGGGAAATGAGTCAAGAAACATTTAAAATGAGGCTGAAAAAATCACAATATTTTATATCAAATTAGGAATGTGTAACTAATCACATTTCCTTTAGCTATGTACTAGACTGTCCTTAAAATAAACATATTTTGTTATAACTATAAGATGCTTATTATAGAAAAATATTTTATTTTTCTATATCAAATATATATATTTTCTATATGAGATATTTTATTTTAATAATTTGTTAAATATTTTGTATTAATGTTTTGATATTTTAACATTACATCTTATATGCTATTTTTTTCTTTTAAAGCTTCCTCAAAATTTTTTCTCTATATTTCTGACAGTGTCTGATTATGCTTTGTGTATAGAATGTGCTCAGAGACCACATATTGAAAATCATTGATCTATAGTACTCTCCCTGACTCAGCCCGTAATTGACTTCTCTGAGTTTGATTTCCCATTCCTTCAATGCATTCCTATCTCTGTCTTCTCTCTCAAAATCATTCTCCAAGAAATTATTTTCCCAAAATTATGTTTTTCCCTGTCATGATGAGAAATTCAAAACAATATTAAAACCATGATGCAATGAAAGAGTATTCATGGAGGGATCAGACTTTTCCATCACCTCCAAAATATGGGCTCCTAGCATCACTTTGTTGGCACACACACAACTGTAGATGTACCCAGTATAATTGGAGGCTAAGGCTAATTTGGGCATGATGAGAAGCCATAGTTAAGTTACTTCTGGGTGAGTCAGCTCGATGGATATATGATAGGGATAGTATGAACTGGAATAGGGTTGGCTATGGAAAATTAGATGGAAATCAGAATTGACCTGATTACCAATTCTAGTTTTAAGTTGTACTTCTAACATACTTTATGTTATATTTATGATGTCCCTGTTTTCTTTAAAAAATATAAAAAGTTACTAACATAAAATAAGAAGTAGTTTGTAACCATCACTAAATGTAAGATTAATTAGGAATCTTGACTTCAGAAATGATGCTGAATAGAAATCTTAGCACTAGGGAAGAACACTTTCATCCAGAAGAACAGTTGGTTGAACAACCAATAATGACCTAAAACAAGCAATTGGTAGTTGTCTTTTGTTCTTATAAATTAAGAAAAGGCACTTTTCAATTTGGCTGTCAAAAAGAGTACACATAACACAAGAATATGGTGTGATTAGCAGTTCATTCAAAGTGACTAATGTGTATTAGCCCTAGTCAAGTGAACAGTTTTATTTTTGTAGCTGTCGTTAGTGATCACACAAAAATGAGTCATTTAAAAGCCAATCTGGTTGTTTCAGTATGTGCTGTTTTATTGTGTTTTCTCTATGCCAGCATGCACATTTACCAATAAATGGTTCACATCTGTTCTTTGTAATTTAGTGATTATGTGAAGGCCTCTGTATACTCCTTTTTTGTTTAAAAAAAAGAGAATAGGAAGCTTCATTTGCATAGTATTTGAGGAGTAGTCTTGATTTCTGAGGTTCATTTGCTGTTTGCACTCTCCATACAAGAGGGTACCAAATTTAAACAAAAATGTTTGTTTTAATTTCCTAGCTGCTAAAACAAATAACCTATAATAGGTTGGCTTAAACAACTGGAATTTATTGACTCATGGTTCCAGAGACTAGAAGGCTTGCTTCCTCTGGGGTTGTTATCTTCTGGCTGGCTGGCATTGCTGGTGTTCTTTGGCTTTTCTGTCACATGGCAATGCATAGGGCAGTGTCTTCTTTCTCCTCCAGGTTCCATTGACTTCCAGTTTCTTGCTACTCCCGTATCTTCTCTTTCTATGTCCAATTTCCTTTGCTTATAAATACTTCAGCTATGTTTGTTTAAGGCCCAACCTCATTCAGTTTGGGCACACCTTAGCTAATAACGTCTTCGAAGTTCCCATTTACTAATGGGTTCATACCCACAGGACATGACTTTGTGGAAAACATGATTCAATCCCCAACAGTCCACCCTCCGGATGGGCACTGAAAAGACGTGTTCCTCCAACATTCAAAATACATTCATTTCATTGCAATATCACAGAAACCCTAAACCATTTTAGGGGCAGAGTCTCATAAAAATTGGTATGGACATGGTCTATGCTGGGACAAAATTCCTCTATCTGATGGACCTGTGAATCCTAGAAAACAAGTTACCTGCTTCTATTATAAATACTGGTTTAAGAATAGGATCAACATTTCCATTCCAGAAGGAAGAAATTAGAAGGAAAACAGGGCTCATAGGACTCAAACAAGTCCAAAACCTAGGAGGAAAACTCCATTAGATTTCAAGGCCTAAGAATCACCTGTGAATTGATGCTTTGTCCTCCAGGCCTGATAGAGCAGCCGCCCCAACCATTCCAAGTACTTGCACAGTAGCCCTGTTCGTCCACAGCACTGGGGTAAAGGCCCCACCATTTCTGAGCATTATACGGTTAGCTTGGAAATTTCCTGAGATTCATTGCTTTCAAGTTCTGCCTTCCATCAAATCAGAACTCAAGTTCTCCAAGTTCTCTGCCATGTTTTAATAAGGATCGCCTTTTTTCCAATTTCCAACTACACATTCATCATTTACTTCTAAGGTCTCACTGAGAGTATCTTTAACCTCCATGTTTCTGCCAACATCCTGTTCATGATGAATTATGTGTTCTCTAAGATGATACAAACTTTCTGTACAGGTCTCACTCATTTCTGAGCCATCACAATTCTTACGGCCTCTCCTCATTAACCAATTCCAAGGTCATTTCCACATTCTTAGGTATTTGTCATAGCAGCACCCCGCTGTCTGGTATCAAAATCTGTATTAGAGAAACAGAAACAAACTGACAGGATACACACACACACATACACACATAAAAATATTATGAAATTTATTATAGGAATTGGCTCATAACATCGTGGGGATTAGCAAGTCCAAACTCTCTAGGGCATGCTGTAAGTTTTTGATGAATTCCCTAGGAGAAGCTAGCTGGCTGAAGTAGAGATAGAATTTTTTCTGGCTGCTGAAACTACCAGTTCTCTCACTGAGGCCTTCTACTGATTGAATGGGACTACTTTCATTGCTGAAGGCAATCTCCTTTATTCATTGTAGGTGTAATAAGCCATAGAGGCCACCAACTGATAGTGATTCAAATCCATGAAATGCCCTCACAGTAGCAATCAGGCCATTGATTCATTGACCACACACCTGGACACTATAACCTAGCCAAGTTGTCATGAGAATTTAGCCATCACAGTATTAAACATTGAAAATCTGGTTGAATATTTGCTTTCAATTTCAGATTTTGGTCATATAGTTTGATGTATGGTTCCTGATATCTGTCAATCTTCCTTGATAGACTTGGTTCCTTAGAATGACCATATGTTTAGTCTCAAGATAGTCTCGCTTGTTGTTCTAAGGCAATTATCAATGTTCCCACTTTAACTCTCAATTTGTATACATTTGGATGATGTTATAGGGGCACCCTAGGTTTGAGGCAAAACTGTTAAATAAGCAAAGTGAGATAATAGGTAAATCTGATTTCATACACCTTTAGAAAAGGTCATTGGAGTTTAATAAAGTGACTGCTAACTTCTGAATTTGTAGGAATGAAAATCAAAGATTTAGGAGTTATTCTGTAGTTCATAAATACAGTAAATTATGGGATATCATATCTGGTGCATTTTTGCTTCTATATGCATGCATATATAATATGTAAGTATATAATATATATATGCAAACATACACACATACAGATACAGTTTAAGAAATGCTTTCATATAGTACAAAGTGGAACACTATATATATTTAGTTGGTTCCATTGGCACTCCTTGAGAAATGTTCTTTTGACCAGCATGATCAAATGTGTTTCTTTCCTGTTATACTTATTAATAGCTGCTAGTCTTGCCTACTGTATGTATTCAATTATATACTTTGTTGATTTCCATCTGTTACAAGGCTCATACGTACAGAGACCCCTGACGTCTTCAAGTTTTATTTGAGTCAGTTTAGAGAGCCAGGTGCATAATAGAGGTGAATTTACCCTTTCAAGTAAATGGAGAACAATTTACTTAGCATTATGAACAACTTCATATGTTAGTTGAAGCGCTGGATTTCCCACTGGGAAGTATTACAAGCAGTGAGGAGTCTCTGTGACAATATCCTATACTTACTTTAGTTGATAAGGTTACATCATCAATAATCCTTATCTCACAATGCGGTAGATATAAAAAAGATCATGTGCTGCGAGACATATGAATGGAAAATGCCACTGGAAATAAGAAATGGGATTGACCTCCTGACCATGGTCATGTTTCTAATGTCCCTGCTGTGTTTCTTCCTTTTCAGAAATGAGAAAAGTATCTACACAAGCTGAACCTTAAGTAATAGATGGTTTTTATATAAGACCGTTTATTGCAACTACCAAAAGAAATAAAAACATCTGTCTGCTTTCTCAATTAATGATCTCAACACATATTCTCCTTTAAGCAACCTGTAATTACCTACATATAAATAATACATTTATATAGTTTCAGCAAAGCATTCAGTGAGAACTACAGCTGATTCAAATGTGAAATAGTGGCATTTCTTGGGAGTTATTCATAGCACATTGTAGTTACTTACAGGGCTTTCAGCTAATCCTCATTAAGTTTTACTGTGTAGACTATAGTATTATTCTTAGAATTACCAAGATTGTAGACATCATTAGCTACCCATTTCACAAATTATAAATAATAGCAAATACCTTTTAGAATTCAGACTGTATACTTTTAGCTCTGCTGCAATCTGCTGGTCAAACAGAGTGTCCTTGGTACATTATGGAATGGGACAGCACAGTGATGTGACTACCAGGGGGTGGGGATCACTGTGACTCATCCTGTAACCAGCTAACACAACCTGCCAAGAATCAGGAATGTCTGACAAATTCTCAGTGATAAAGACAATCAACAGATGCCAACCCTGAGAAGAACCAGATGCTGAAACTACTAGACTGTGACTATAAAGTGATTATAACTATACTATAAGGTGAAAGAGAAAAACCTGTCGACAAAAATGGAAAGCTAGAAACTCTCAGTTCATAAATAGAATATACACACACAAATTGGAAATTTTAGAACTGAAATAAAAATATTATATAGAAATAAAAGATTAAAAAAAAATCACTGGAAGGGCTCGGCTTGCCTTAGATTCCTAGGGCTGCCATAACAAAGCACCACAAACAATATGACTTAAAACAACAGAAATTTATTGTGTCACAATTCTGGAAGTGTGACATTGAGGTTTCTGCAGGGCCATGTACCTCTGGCATCTCTCTCTCCTGAGTTCATTCCTGTCTCCTGAATTCTGGTGGTTGCTGGCAAACCTTGGGCTTCAATCTCTGTTTCAGTTATCCCAGGCCATTTCATTTGTCAGTGTCCACATTTCCTCTTCTTATAAGGACACCAGTCATACTCGATTAAGGACCCACCTAATCCAGTCTGGCCTCATTTTAATTAATAGCATCTTCACAGACTCTATTTCCAAATAAGGTCGTAGTCACAGGACCTGGGGCTAGGACATGAACATGTCCTTTTTGGGGCCACAATTCAACCCCTATTAGGGCTGAACAGCAGAATGGAATTGATAGAGGAAAGAGTGACTAAACTTGAAGATAAACCAGTAGAAATTTTCCAATCTGTATGACGGGGGGAAAACACTGCAAGAAAAATTAACAGAGTCTCAGGAACCAGGGTGGGCAGATATCACAAATTTTAACATTCATGCCACCAGAATATCAGAAAATGAGGAAAAATAGCATGGTGCAGAAAAAAAAAATGACGTAATAAGACTGAAAACTTTCCAAATTGGGAGATGACATAAACTTACATAACCATGAGCCTCAAACCCTTGAGTGAAATCTAAACATGATAAATATAAAGAAACCCATGTCAGGCATGTCAGAGAAAAAATGTTGGAAACCAAAAATGTAGGGAAGAAAATCTATGAAAATCCAGAGAAAAATGACATATTACACAAAAAATACATGTATTCATAAACAACTATTTTAATGACTGCAGATTTCTCATAAGAAACCATAGAAATAAGAAGGCATTTTTAAAATACTGAAAGGAAGGAGCTATGAGGCCAGAATTTTATATTCAGTGAAAATATACTTCAGAAATGAAGGTGAAATAAAGGTATCTGCAAATAAAGACAAGCTATAAGAATCTGTTGTCAACAGCCCTGTTCTAAATAAATGGAAAAGTAAAAAAAAATCAAATAGCAACATAAACTGTAAATGTGTGGGTAAATGAAATAGATTACTTTTCTATTTTTAAAATAAAATGTATATGATAATTGAAAGCATTAAAATATAACTGTGAAATTTCCACTGTGTGTAGATGTAATATATATGTATGAAAATTACAACATAAAGGAGTGAAGGTAATGTAACTTACATGTTGGTAAAGTTTCTATAATTCTGCCTTATTTGAAGTGGTAAAATACTAACTCCAAAATATGTGTGTATAATTTAATCCCTAGAGAAAAATGTTTTTTTATATGTAACGACCATAGCAAGAGATATAGTAAAAACCCAACAAATTCAAATGGAAAACTAAAGAATTCTAACAATCAAAAGTAAGTCAGGAGATGAGAACCAGAAGAGAGGAAATCAATGGGACCAAAGAGAAAATATGTAAAATAGAATGATTCTCCTAAGTCCAAACAGATCAATAATAACATTAAATGTAGATTGTTTAAACATACCAATTATGTTTAGTATGTTTAATGTTTGGTGTGTTTACATGGATGAACCTTGAAGACATAATGCTGAGTGAAATAAGCCAGTCACAAAACGAGAGATATTGATTTTACCACTAATGTGAACTCCGTGAACAGCGTAAAATAAGTGTATTACAATACAGAATATAGGGGCCTACAGATAGACAGAAGCTGGTGAAGAGGGACTGATAATCTAATATGTACAGACATGGTAATGAGGCTGAACTTAATGGTATAGGAATGGAGAGGTGTGATTATGGTTCTTAATGGGATTATAAGTACCAGTGCCACATTGAAGGTGAACATGTTTAAAGCGATGTAACCCAGAGTAGCGCTACAAACGTAAATAAGTGTTAGCATGATATCCTTATAAGGTATGACACTGGAACAAAGAGTTGACAACAGAGTTGTACATGGAAAAACTACCCCTTATATATTATAGACCATATTTAGTAGAAATATATTGCCAGCACTACCCTAATACTAGGAATGAATAATTAGCAGAAGACAAGAACTCTGGGATGTTGTATGTTATAATTGTTTAAAATTGAGAGTGATGATGATTGTACAACTAAATGAACATAATATGAGAAACTGTTTATTTTGGGACAGAATATATATTATGTGAAATTAGGAACCTACTATTTAATAAATCAGGCCCTTGATCTTGAGGCTTGCTCTTGTGAAACTTAGGGCTTTAATGGGAGGCTGTCTTCCTATAATTATGCCTAAGAGGCACCTCCAGAGAATCTCTTTTGTTGCTCAGATGTGACCTTTCTCTCTTTAAGCCCAAGTCAGCACATAAATTCATTATCCTCCCCCCAACATGGGATATGACCCCCAGGGGAATGAATCTCCCTGGTCATGTGGGACACGACTCCCAGGAATGAGCCTGGCCTTGGCAGCAAGGGATTGAAAATGCCTACTTGGCCAGAAGGGGGAAAAGAAAGGTAATAAAATAAAGTTAGAGTGGCTAAGAGATTTCAAATAGAGTCAAAAGTCTATCTTGGAGGTTTCTTTTGTGCAAGCTCCAGCTAGACATCCGAAATGGCCACAGTATGCCATGCACTTACCAACAGTAGTCCCCAAATACCTAGGTTGCTATTCTGAGATTCTATAAAAGATTCACTCAGTAAGTTTTTATTATTTATTTTATATTTTTATTGAGATTGTTCGCATACCATACAGTTATCCAAAGATGCAAAGTGTGCAATCAGTTACCCACAGTACCATCATATAGCTGTGCATCCGAAACAATTTTTTTTCAATTTTTAGAACATTTTCATTACTCCAGAAATAAAGACAAAAAGAGAAAACACAAATCCTCCCATATCCCTAACCACCCCCCCTCCATTACTGATTCATAGTTTTGGTATAATACATTTGTTACTGTTGAAAGAATGTTAAATATAATACTACTAACTGTAGTATATAGTTTGAAATAGGTATATTTTTTTCTATATGCCCCTCTATTATTAACTTCTAGTTATAGTGTCATATATTTGTTTAGTTCATGAGAGAGATTTCTAATATTTGTACAGTTAATCACAGATACTATCCACCACAAGATTCACTGTTTTATACATTCCTGTCTTTTAACCTCTAACTTTCCTTCTGGTGACATACGTGACTCTGAGCTTACCCTTTCCACCACATTCACACACCATTCATCGTTAGTTATTCTCATAACATGCTACCATCACCTCTGTCCATTTCCAAACGTTTAAGTTCACCCTAGTTGAACATTCTGCTCATAATGAGCAACCGCTCCCCATTCTTTAGCCTCATTCTATATCCTGGTAACTTATATTTCATGTCTATGAGTCTACATATTATAATTAGTTCATATCAGTGAGATCCTGAAATATTTGTCCTTATGTGTCTGCCTTATTTCACTCAATATAGTGCCCTCAAGGTTTCTTCATCAACCCATTTTTTTTAGAATGGTTTTGTTCACACACCATATATTTCATCCTAAGTAAACAACTGATGGTTCCCTGTATAGTCATGTATTTATGTATTTACCACCTGCACATCTATCTATATAAGGACATCTCCATTTCTTCCACAAAGAAGGAGGAAGAGTCAAAGAAGGTAGAGAGAAAAAAGGAAAAGAAAAAAGAGAGAGAGAAAAAATAAAACATGACAGCTAGGAAGCAACAGAAGGAAAGATAGCATTAAACTAAAGTAGAATAAAGAGTCAAAAAACATCACCAATGCCAAGAGTCCCATACCCTTCCCATATGCTCTCCCCCCCATATGCCTTTAGCTTTGGTATATATTGCCTTTGTTATATTAAAGGAGGCATAACACAATGTTTCTGTTAATTATAGTCTCTAGTTTGCATTGATTGTATTTTCCCCCCAATCCCCCTTAATTTTAACACCTTGCAATTTTGACATTCATTTGTCCTACATCATGTAAAAACATGTTTGTACCTTTTATCACAATCATTGAGAACCCTAGGTTTCACTGAGTTATACAGTCCCTGTCTTTATCTTTCCTCTTTCCATCTGGTGTCCCACATGCTCCTAACCTTCCTCTTTCAACCATACTCACAGTCATCTTTGTTCTTTGGACTTACATTGCTGTGCTACTATCCCCCAAAATTGTGTTCCAAACCTCTCACTTCTGTCTTTTCACTTCTGTCTGCAGTGCTCCCTTTAGCTTTCCTGTAGAGCAGGTATCTTGTTCACAAACTTCGTCATTATCTGTTTGTCAGAGAATATTTTAAGCTCTTCCTCATATTTGAAGGACAGTTTTCCCAGATATAGGATTCTTGGTTGGTGGTTTTTCTCTTTCAATATCTTAAATATATCACATCACATGCTTCTTGCCTCCATGATTTCTATTGAGAAATCCGTACATAGTCTTATCAAGTTTCCTTTGTATGTAATGGATTGCTTTTCTCTTGCTGCTTTCAGGATTCTTTATCTTTGACATTTCATAATCTGATTATTAAGTGTCTTGGAGTAGGCCTGTTCAGATCTATTCTGTTTGGGGTATGCTGAGCTTCTTGGATCCATAATTTTATGTCTTTCATAAGAAATGAGAAATTTTCATTGATTATTTCCTCTATTATTGCTTCTGTCCTTTTTCCCTTCTCTTCTCCTTCTGGAACACCAATGACACGTACATTTCTGCATTTCATGTTGCCATTTAATTCCCGGAGACATTACTCATCTTTTTCCGTTCTTTTCTCTATCTGTTATTTTGTGTGTAGTTTTTCAGTTATCTTGTTCTCCAGTTCCTGAGTGTGAGTGTTTTCTTCTGTCTCTTGAGAGCTGCAGTTGTATGTCTCCATTGTGTCTTTCATCTCTTGTATTGTGCCTTTCATTTCCATAGATTCTGCCAGTTGTTTTTTCGAATTTTCGATTTCTACCTTATGTAAGCCCAGTGTTTTCATTATATGCGTCATCTCTTTTGCCATATCTTCCTTAAACTTCTTGAATTGATTTAGTATTAGTTGTTTAAATTCCTGTATCTCAGTTGATGTGTAAGTTTGTTCCTTTGACTGGGCCATAACTTCGTTTTTGTCCATGTAGGTTGCAGTTTTCTGTTATCTAGGCATCTGATTTCCTTGGTTACCCCAATCATGTTTTCCCAGACCAGAACAGGCTCAGGTCTCAGAAGGAGGCAATAGTATCATGTTTCCCTGAGGGTGTGTTTTAGAAAGTTGATGCACCCTGTGAGGCCTCAGGTCACTGTGCTTTTCTGCCCAGCAGGTGGCTCCAGAATGGTTTAAGGAGGTGTGGCCTGTGGCTGTTTTCTCCCAGGCTCTGGGGTCTGGTTCTGAATGGAAGGTAGGTAGTAGAGCTGGGCCCCACCTCTTTCCTCTTAGGGAAGATATCCTTAGGGAGAGGTCATTAGCATTTGAATAGTATCTCTGCCTGTGCTGTCTCCGCCCTTGTCTGGATCAGAGCACTAGGAACTGAAAATGGCTGAAGCTTTCTCCACTGAGCCAAAAAAGGGACAGAAATCCCCCCTTCAGGGCTAGTTCACAGCCACCCTCAGTTTCACCCATTGGCCAGGGACAGCACCCAGTCCTCTGGGCTCTCCCACTGTCCCAGAGAGGTCCTCTGGCTCTCCAAGGTCAGTCATCACCAAAAGCCTCTGTCTGCTTGTTGGGGATTCATAGCTTGTATTGAGCAGTCCGCGTTTGCCAATTAAAACCCCAGTTGGAGCTCAGCTGAGCTGCATTCGCTTGCCCAGTTGATCTCAGCTGAGCTATATTTGCTTGCTTGGAGAGTGCTGATCTCTAGCACCGTGAGGCTTTGCAGTTCGGGCCATGGGAGGAGGGGGTTCCCAGCTTGGATTCGCAGTTTTTACTTACAGATTTTATGCTGTGATCTTGGGCATTTCTCCCAATTTGTGTTGGTGTATGATGAGTGGATGCTCATGTTTGTCTACCTGCAGTTATTCCTGATTATTTGCTAGTAGTTCCTGGTTGTTTATTAGTTGTTCCAGGGGGAATAACTAGCTTCCACTCCTCTCTATGCCACCATCATAGCACCCTTTAGGGTTTTATTTCACTTAGTAAGTTTTATCTCTCAGAAACTTAAATCCACCAGAGTGTTCCTATGCCAGAGAAATCCTAAAACCCAGAGGCACAGCCTTTTTAAGAACAACAGTCAGATGCAACCCCCTTCCTCATAATGTTGACACTTTAAATATGAACAAGTTAGGGTGGTCACTGCATAGACACCCCTGAAGATCAAAAAAGAGATTAAATGAGAGGAAAGGGTAGCAGCAGACAAGTTAGGATTTAACAAAGGATTACAAATGCTGAAACTTTATGTAAATATTTGTCTCTCTCTATATATATTTAGAAGCTAGGGCATTAGAATAGCTAGAAGGAAATAACTGAAATGCTGGAACTGTAACCTATAACATTCTTTGAAATTTGCTCTATAGCTATTTGTTGAGTTGTGTTTTGAAAATTATCACCTTTCTGTATACATCCTATATTTCACAGTAAGGAAAGAACTGAAACCGTGGAACTGTGACCCATAACATTTTTTTAAATTACTTGTATAACTGCTTGTTGAGCTGTACTTTGAAAGTTAACACCTTCCTATATGTATGTTAATATTTTACAATAATGGAAATAACTGAAATTGTGAAACTGTAACCCATAACATTCTTTGAAATTTTCTAACTGCTTGTTAAATCATACTTTGAAAGTTATCACAGTTATATATATATGTTAAAGTTCACAATAAAAAAAATGCATAAATTAAAAAAAACAAATGGAGGGTGACATGGTGACTGAAGCTGGAGCTAGCAGCTCTGAAATGAGATTAGGAATAAACAGTCCACTAACCCTGCTTATAACTGCCATCTGACTCAGGCGAATCCTGCAAGGAGGTAGGATTTGAAAGTGTTGAGAAAGCATCCATGAAACATTGACAGAGATGCTGCAGAGCTACCTTTCTGAAACTGGGAGGAGCACCAAGTCTTACTCTGAATACAGGGCCAGGACTCGGCTCACGCTGTTGGATATTGTGGTTGCATTTGTTGAGATGGGTTTCACTGTGGACACCCTCCCTGCCTATGCCAAACAGTCGAAGAAGATGGCCATCACTGCTCCTCCAGTGACCAGTCAGCCTGTAACTCCTAAGGCTGTCACTGCAGGGCAGAACTGACCCCACCTGACATAACATCCCCAGTCACTTTCCTGAGTTCCCTGATCCCCACACCTACATCAAAACTCCTACACACCGTGAGCCTGGGTTGGATTACCAGGTCCTGCAGGAGAAAGTTGCAACCCAGAGGCGTGATGTGGAGCGGGCACTCACCCATTTTACAAACTAGACAGGTGAGGCACAGAGTCATTTCAAAGATGATGTCAGCACATTTCCATTGATTGCTGCCAGGACTTTCACCATCTCCTACCAGACAGCTCTTCCTCCTCCTGAGCTAGAGATGGAACAAATGGAAGAGATGGATTCTTCAGAGCAGCATGGGCAGACAGACACAGAGAACCTCCCTCTTCTTATCAGCACAGACAGTTCTGGAGCAGAGAAGAGGAACACCTCTGTACTACAACAGAACCCCTCCTTGTCAGAAAACTGGAATGGGGAGAGAATATTATCGATAACCCGTATCTGCAATCTGTGAAGGAACCTAAGATCTACAGGAAGAAGATTATTCCTTTGAAACCTGGAAGACCAGGGGAGGTGGCAGGTAATAAAGGGTTCTTTGCCTGCTTTGTGTGCTACTGGAAAAACTGTTTGCCAAGTTTGTATTTAGGGATATTTGGACTCTTTTACTAACTCATAAACAATTTGTGACACCAAAAAAATAAAAAATGTAAATCATTTAAACATACCAATTAAAAGAGTGTGTTATTCTCTTTAAGCTATTCTCTTTTAATTATTAATTGTTAGGAAGATGTTCATTAAAGCCACAGTGAGGGAGAACCTTTTGGTTTTGGCTATTACACACCTGTTAGAATCGGTAAAATTTTCAAATAGTAGTGATAACAACAAATGCTGTTAAGGATGGTAAGAAATTAGATCATTCATACATGTCTGATAGGAATGTAAAATGGTACTGCCACTCTGGAAAAAAGTATGCCATTTTCTTACAAAGCTATATATGCTTACCATATGATACAGCAATTACACTCTTGGACATTAGTCTCATAGAAATGAAAATATATGATTATCCAAAAATCTGTTCATGAATATTTATAGGAGCTTTATTCACAATTTTGAAAAACTGGAAAAACTCAAATGTCTTTCAATGGGCAAATGGTTAAATGAACTGTGGTACATTCATACCAGGGAATACAACTTAGCATAAAAGTGAATGAATTATTGATTCATTGATACATACTAGAATGTGGATGGATCTCCAGGGAATTATGGTGAGTAAAAAGAAAAGCTATCTCAAATGGTTACATATGGATTCCATTTATATAACATTCTTGAAATGACAAAATTATAGGGATAATGAACTGTTTAGTGGTTTCCAGGGGTTAGGGATTGGAGGATGGTGGGGAGCAGGGAGGTAGCTGTGAGCTATAGAAGGTTGTGGTGGTTTGAAGCTATAATGTGCCCCAGAAAAGGTCATGTTCTTTTAATCCATGCCTGTGGGTTCAGACCTATTGTAGGTGGTACCTTTTGATTAGGTTATTTCAATTGAGTTACCCCAAGGTGAGTCGTAATTCTTTTACTGGAGTCCTTTATAAAAGATGAAACTAAAAGAGAAGTTTAGAGAAAAGCCCTGGAGAAGTTAAGAGAGGACCCACAGAAGTTCAGAGAGGAAGCCACCAGAACCAGAGCTGAAGACAATGAAACCAGGGAGTGAAGGACCAGCAGACACTGGCTATGTGCCTTCCCATGTGACAGAGTTGCCTTGGATGCCAGCAGCCTGTCTTCAGAGTCCTGGTATCATTCTGTTGATGCCTTGATTGGACATTTTCACAGCCTAAGAGCTGTACATTGTAGGTTAATAAATGCCCATTGTAAAAGCCAACTCATGTCTGGTATATTGCATTCTGGCAGCTTTAGCAAACCAAAATAAAGGGTATCATGAAGGATCCTTTTTATTTTATTTTATTTTATTTTATTTTATTGGTACTTTACTGCATTTTGACTTTGGTGGTAATTATATGAATCTACACATGTGAAAAAAATTGCCTACAAGTAAACACACACAAATGCATGATAATTGTTGATTTCTGAATAAGGTTGATGAATTGTATCTTTGTCAATTTCCTGGTTGTGACATTGCACTATTGTTATGTAATATATTACTATTAGGAGAAACTAGGTGGAAATTCAGATCTCAGCTCAAGCATCATTTTCTCCATTCAGGCTTCCCTAGGTCCTGCACAGAGGAGGTAAAATTTATTATATCTAATAGCCGACACAGTTTTCCACTGTGTTACTGAATACTTCTAATTGTTTTCTAGTCTGTCTGTCCCACTGAACTGTGAGAGTCTTGTGGAAAAGTACTGTCTTATTCATCTTTGTATTTGCAGAAACTACCATTATTCTTGGTGCAGAGTAGGTTCCCTGGTAAATATTTCTTCAGTGAGTGAATACATGAAAGAATTAAAATTCAGCTAAATAAACAATGTTCTCTGAGGAAAGTTTCTTGGGCCTACAGAGATTTATTACAAATGAATTATTTTAAAGGGAAGTGCTAAATTTTATGAGGTAGAAGCTCAGATAATATAGTTTCTTTTTTATTATGTTAAGTAATTTAGCCTATTTCTCTGTAATAAAAGGAAATGTGCTTAAGGAAAAATGTTCAATGGTATGTTTTAAATAGCCATGGCCAACAAGACCGTCTGATTTTGATAAGGTTAGCAGAAGGAATCAGACACATAGCTGTTTCTGTGACTGTTTCTATGCTGATGTTTATAAGTTCCCAATATAAGTTCTTGTCCAAGGGAGGTTTGCTTCCAGAGCCAGACCAGAGAGGGTCGATTGTTAATGAATTACGAAAACTGCTCCCACTCTAAATGTAGACACAGTGAATGGTGTTACAAATCTTGGATACTCATTTTAAGAAATTTTAAGAATAATAAATGCAAGCATATATTTAATATAACGCTGTACATCTGTGATACAATATCAGTGCCTCCTGCCCCCGTTCATCTGGTACTAAGGCTTGAAAATTAAAGGGTAAGCAAAAGTACATTTTAAAATCCTTTACATTGAATAGTTCAGATAATGTCATATTGAAGAGGTGTACTTATTTCTGATATTCTTTTATCTTTTATGTCTTTTCATTTCCAGAGACATTGTTATTGTTCATATATTAGAGGCTGTTTTCTATGATAAACAACTATCAAATATCCCTTTATCTTAAGGCTATTTTGAAACATTTTTTTATCAAAGCATATCAGAGCCAACAATGTAAGATTGTATGTTATGAAAAATAGTGACAGAAGGGGCTTATCAAATTTCTGAATTTCCTAATTAGAATATGAATGGTATAGAGCATAAATTTCTCTTAGACTGTAGAGCAGAAACATGGCTAAATGTACTTTTATTTTCCAGATTGCTTGACTATGTATTTTTTATAATTAAGAAAAAGAACACAGTTAATAAAGGTGCACCTTAATGAAATTTTATAAAGGAAACAAATCTATGTAAGCAACACCAGATAAAGAAACATTACCCAAGAGCACCTTTGTGCTCTATTTAATCTCAGTTCATCCAACCAGCAGACCACTGCAAAAGTCACCTCTATTCTGACCTCTAACACTGTAAAATAATTTTACCTATTTTGAACTTTATATTAATGAAGTCATATAATATATACTCTTTTGTGAATGGATTATTTCACTCAGCATGCTTTTAGGATTCATTCATGTTTTTTATTATAATTGTAGTTCCTGTGTTTTCTTTGCTATGTATTATTCTCACATATGATTATACAACAATTTATTCATCTCTTTACTCTTCTTGATACACATTTGGGTCATTTAGTTTGAGATGTTTTGAAGAGCGCTTCTATGAAGATTCTTACTACACATCTTTTCCTGAACATATCTTTGCATTTGTGGATGGTGTATACCAGGATACAGATTGCTGGGTCCTGGGGAAAGTGCGTGTTCAGCACTGGTGAATGCTACCAAAACGTTATCCAAGGTGAATGTGCTTATCTACATGCTACCTGCACTATGAGAGAGATGCGGTCACTGAACATCCCTGCTACTTTGTTTTGGGCCTTTCTGATGAGCATGCATACATATCATATTTTGGCTTTAATTTGCATTGCTCTGATGATTCATTATGTTGAACACCATTACATATATTTGTTGGCCATTTGGACATTCTCTTTGGTGCAAAGTCCAGGTTCAAGTTACACCTGTTTTTCTATTTGGTTATCTGACTTATTTTTGTTACATATAATTTCTGGATATTTCAAATGATTTTTACCATTCTGTGGCTTGTCTTTTCTCTGTATTAATGGTGTCATAATTATAGTGAAATGCAATTAATTGATTTTCCTTCTTAGTAGTTAATATTTATTGTGTTCTCAGAAATCTTTGCCTATATTGAGATCATGAAGCTGGATAGTCTCTTATGTTTTCTCTCAAAATTTTATTTTCATTAGATTTGAATATATATTTTTATCTTTCACATTTAAATCCACCTGGAATTGATTTCTGTGTTTGGTGTGACATAGGGGTCAAAATAATTTTGTTAATTGCCATAGGTTAAAAAAATCATTCCACACAATTTATTGAAAAGACCCATTTTCTCAACTGCACAGCAGTGTCACCTCTGTCATAAATCAGGTGACTGCATATTTGTTGGTCTTTTTATGTGTGGGTTTGTGTTTTCTATTTTGCTCCATAGTCTATTGGTCTATGCTTTTGCCAGTCATGCATGGCCTTAAATACTATACTTCATAAAACCTTTTGATATCTGGTATTTATGTTTTGAATATCTTTTTTAAATTTTTAAAGTGGTAATGGTATTATTCAAAGTGATGCATTTGGAAGAGAAATTTTATTGGTAAATATTTTGAATATCATTGCAAATTAGGATATGCTTTAACGATTTGAATAGCTGGATTATATAGGTAATGTTTTCAGCAGTAACAAACCCTGTGTAGTTTAATGCAAAAGACGCTTGTTTTTCCTTCGGGTAATAGTTTATTGTGTGTAGTGTTTGTGCCTGAAATGTGTCCCAAGCTGGACAGATGTTTTCAAATGTCCCCAATGTTAAGGGGACACATGAGGAACTTTTTAGTCAGATAACCATATCTGCCACATTGCTAAGAATAGGAATTTTGCCTGAGATTGTGGTGCAAAACTGAATAGTTGGCTTCATGAACCTACTCTGTGAGTTATAGAATAGAAGCAATTTAGAAATAAATGACCAATAAGCTATTAAGTAAGCAATCTTGAGCAATGTTTAAAGTCACAAAAATCTCAGTTCAAACAAATTTAATTTGTTTATTTTAAGAATATTAAAAATGTGTATCCAAATTTGTAGAAAAGTAAAAAACGTCTCAATACATCCCATTTACCTAATTGTGAAAGACTCAGAATTATTATAATTTAGAGACTATATCTTAAAACACATTGGATTTGATTCTACTTCAATGAAACTTTATTTTCTATATTTCTTTTTAAAATGTATTATAATGTCTTAGAATAAAGAGTGAACAGAAAGGATATTGATATTAACCCTGAGCTCAAGTCCCAGTTCTGAAATTATCAAAAATGCATTTTGATCTCTTTAGTGCTCATAATTCTATTTGTCCAGTGGAGACTGCACACTGTTACATAAATTGTTTATGAAGATCAAATGGGAAAAAAGTATGTTAAATACAATTGAGCGCATGGAACACAATATACAAGATGCAATTAGTAATTTTATTACTTTATTATTGTTAAATAATGTTTTTAACCTTTACAAAGTCGTTTCAAACACTCTGTCACAACAGCATTCTAAGGTGACAAGCTTAAGCCTAGAGAATGTAATGGCCTTGCCCAGGATAATATAATATATTGATGAGAGACATTATACTAAAACCCTAATCCTCTAATTCCTAGAATAGGGTTCATAGAAAAATCCAAATTACAAATTACCTGCAGTATCCTTTTTGGAAATTTGGTTAGAGTTGTTCATATCATAATAGCGTCATAGAAAAGTATTCTGGAAATTTTGTGGATTGTTTAATGAAGTCACTTCATTTACAGATAAGAAACTTAGATCCATGATGACTAAGTAAAGAACGAAGTTTAAAAATTTTAGACGCAGTTCAGTAGTATTTCCACTAAGTCACAGCTAACCCTTACCCTCAAAATCTCTCACTTGTTAGATATTCATCATGCAGTTTTTTTTTTTTTTCCCTTTAACTTTTTTTTTTTTTTTAAATTCAGTTTTATTGATATATATTCACAAACCATACAGTCATCCATGGTATACAATCAACTGTTCACAGTATGATCATATAGTTATGCATTCATCACCACAATCTATTTCTGAACATTTTCCTTACATCAGAAAGAATCAGAATAAGAATAAAAAATAAAAGTGAAAAGAGAATACCCAAACCATCCCCCCATCCCACCCTATTTGTCATTTAGTTTTTACTACCATTTTTCTACTGATTTTTTTTCAATTTTTTAACTTTTGTTTATCAAAAAATTAAAAACAAACAGGCAAACAACAACCAAAAAACCCCACAACATTTCAAACAAAGCAATGGATTAAGGAAAACAAATAACCTAAAATAACTACTTTGCTTCCAGTATGTTCCTACCATACCCCAAGAAAATTAATAAACCATGTCCAAACAGAGGAGTAAGAAAAACAAATAATCTAAAATAACTACATTGCTTCCAACATGTTCCTACCATACCCCAAGAAAATTAACAACCCCTAAGAAAACAAAGGAATAAGAGAAAAAAAAAAACCTAAAATAACTCTATTGCTTCCAACATGATCTTCCTATATCCAAGAAAGTTTACAAACCATAATCATTCCTGAGCATTCCCATAACATTGAGATTACCCTCCATAGTTTATCTGTTCTTATTAGATTATCATTCCCCCTCCACTAATTGGTATCTCTAGGTCCCCTACATTCTACAGTATAAAACATTGTACATTTTTCACAGAATTCACATTAGTGGTAACAAACAATATCTCTCTTTTTGTGCCTGGCTTATTTTGCTCAGCATTATGTCTTTTTTTTTTTTTTTTTTTTTTTTTAAAATTAATTTTATTGAGATATATTCATATACCACGCAGTCATACAAAACAAATCGTACTTTTGATTGTTCACAGTACCATTACATAGTTGTACATTCATCACCCAAATCAATCCCTGACACCTTCATTAGCACACACACAAGAATAACAAGAATAATAATTAGAGTGAAAAAGAGCAATTGAAGTAAAAAAGAACACTGGGTACCTTTGTCTGTTTGTTTCCTTCCCCTATTTTTCTACTCATCCATCCATAAACTAGACAAAGTGGAGTGTGGTCCTTATGGGTTTCCCAATCCCCTTGTCACCCCTCATAAGCTACATTTTTATACAACTGTCTTCGAGATTCATGGGTTCTGGGTTGTAGTTTGATAGTTTCAGGTATCCACCACCAGCTACCCCAATTCTTTAGAACCTAAAAAGGGTTGTCTAAAGTGTGCGTAAGAGTGCCCACCAGAGTGACCTCTCGGCTCCTTTTGGATTCTCTCTGCCACTGAAGCTTATTTCATTTCCTTTCACATCCCCCTTTTGGTCAAGAAGATGTTCTCCGTCCCACGATGCCAGGTCTACATTCCTCCCCGGGAGTCGTATTCCATGTTGCCAGGGAGATTCACTCCCCTGGGTGTCTGATCCCACGTAGGGGGGAGGGCAGTGATTTCACCTTTCAAGTTGGCTTAGCTAGAGAGACAGGGCCACATCTGAGCAACAAAGAGGCATTTGGGAGGAGGCTCTTAGGCACAACCATAGGGAGGCCTAGCCTCTCCTTTGCAGCAACCGTCTTCCCAAGGGTAAAACCTGTGGTAGAGGGCTCAACCCATCAAACCACCAGTCCCCTATGTCTGTGGTCATCATCATGCAGTTTTGACCATAATAATGGCTTCACAAATATGGATATAAATAAAAGAATGCTCATGATTTCTGTGAAACCAATGTTAATTTATTAACGACTTATCATCTATAAAATTTTGCAAAATGACTCTTGATTTCAGGTCCCTGAACTCTTACAGAATTCCTTGATTCCCCTGGCTGTTATATACAAATGTTTGTGTGTGTTTGCATTAGTATGTTTTTATGGAGAAAGCTTCTGAAATTTTTGCCTGATTTTAGTGGATTCCCCAACCCTCCCCCCGCCGCCCACCCCAATTATCAGATTAACTGGTAAGAGAGAAAAACAAGTAATTCTCAATATGATAGGGTTAAATAAGAAGTAAAAGTCTAGAGTATATGATGGTGGGAGTGGGAAGAGAAATTGTTGAGGGACCATCAAAAGAGGCATTCATCAATTGAAGGAGTACATACAAACATACAAACATAGATTGAGGTGGAGGAGGAAAGGGCATCTAAAAAAATAGTTCATCTCGCCTGGGTTTATTATGCAGTATCTGCTTGAATCAGCTCGTGGTAAAATGAGAAAAACATCTGTTACTTTTTATCTGAAATTTATACAAAAATCTATTTTTTATTGAGTTCATCACCATGCGTATGGAAACAGTATGAGTCAGGTGTGATAAACGGTGACAAAACTCTCACATTATTATGAATACACTCATTGAGCACTTACTATGTCCCACACATGATGCTGATTTCACCTCATTATATATGTGAGGTAACTGAGCAACAGAAAGGTTAATTAACTTGCCCAATATAACATAGTTAATGTGTTGGGTATAGGATTCAAATTGCAATATTCTGGTTCAAGTGTCACACTTTTAACCCCTATACTGAACCACCTCTCATGAGGCTTTATGTGGCTCATTAACCACATATGTTATGTAGAAATTAATAGAGTGTTAGAAAATCTATTGTCAGCATTCAGGCCACACTTAATCAAAAGTCACTGTGAGTTAGGTGTAGAATGGCCAACATCTTGTCAATTTGAAAGAGAGTCCACATAATAGTTAAATCAAGGTTAAAAACCAACTCTAGATATTTTCAAAAATTTAATTGCTGTGAGATATGGGAAGTTTTTAAGGAACATGTAATTTTTATATGTTTTATAGGAAGTTTTAAGGGGATATTTGATGGACATAATTTTGATGGACTTTTCAGAGCACCTGGTTCAATATATTATTAAGTGAATTGATATTTCCTCATGTGATGTTATAGCAATTATCAATATTTCATAAAAATCAATCATCTAGATTGTATAGTCTGTGAATGTATCTCAATAAAACTGAATTTAATTAAAAAATCAATCATCTAAACTTACACAACTGATTGGGATAATACATGGGTATTGGAGGAGGTGGGAGGAGAGGAAGAGGGAGAGAGAAAGAAAAAGAAATAAAAAGAAAGGGATAGAGAAAGAAAGGGAAAGAGAGGGAACAAAAAATTGAGCATTTTTGATATTGTGGCAGTTTTAGCTACGGAAATAATTTTATTTTTGTGTTTAAACTGCGTGTTTAATTATTCATGTAACATTTACAGTGATGTTATGATCTAAACTAAAAGTCAAAGCACTTCTCTGCTTGGAGGAATTCAGATGCACAAAATAGGCCCATATAGAATTGCAGCTTTTTTTTTTTTACCAAACAAAGACAAAAACATTACCTAAATATCTGTCCTTTACATCCAATTTGAATAAATTAATTTATATCTATTTATGGAATTCTGTGAGACCATTAAAATAAAGATACAGAAACATCATAAACATACATGCAATTATATTCACTTATGTAAATATCTCGTATTAACACATATTCATGTAAAAAAAAGAAAACCAAAGGTCTGCAAAAATACACATCAGACTATTAACATTGGTAGTGGGGAGGGGAACTTTTTCAATCTCTACTATATATATCATTGACTTATTTGAAATTGTTATAGATATGTTTTCATATATCACTTGGGCAATGAAAGCAAGCAATATATCACATAAGGGGGAATTAATAGGGAAAGGATTTAAGAGGAGGCAGTTACTTATCAAGTAAGGTAGACCTGATAGTCATTTAGCTTTTTATTGAAACCCCCAGGGACTTCAGAATTATGGTACTGTGAATTCAAGAAATCTGTAATGAGTAATAAAATAGGAATATCTAAAGTATTGATCATACAAATGAAAATGCAATTCCTTTTACAAAATACACACACTCAAATCATGGATTACCAATAGCACATTTCATATCTTAGAGGACTTAACAGAAAAAATGAGAAGTGCTAGATGAATGTAATGATTTTTATCGACTACTAACATTTTCAAGTTATTATATTCTAGACCCTGTACATTTTAATGGAATTGCTGCTACAACTGCTATAAAGACAAACATTATTTAAGTTAATTCAAAAAAGATTTGATGATTGGTATGCATTAAAAGTAATCAGCAAATAATATGAGAGAAAACTTTTGAAAGAGCAGAATTCAAAGCAATAATATGAAACTCTGAGATTTCTTTTTCTTTTTTTTTTTTTTGTTACCAGTTATTAGTCATACAGTATTCTCTTTTCAGCACCATAATTTCTTCTCCACTTCTTTATACTTTGAAGGTCTAAGTCTACATTACTGTGAACTTTTACATATATTTGAACTTTTATATGTAGTTAATTCTGAGGCACCAGAAGTTTTGTTGCTTTTTATAGAAATTTACCAAATTTGTGCTACACAGTTATGGTGTTGTGTTTTTTTTTTTCCTGAACATGATATTTATTAAATTGAATGCATTGAGCGTTTTGGTTTATTTGTTTTAAATGTTGCATACCTTACATTGGAGGAGTAATGTTCTATCATTTATCTTCTGGTTAAGAGACAAGAATATTGAAGCAAGTAATGAAAACCTGATTTACTAGCTTTGGAGTTACACTTCATTCACATTTTGTTTTGCACAGTCCTTTATAATGACTAAATAAAAGGAAAAATAAACTCTGTGTACATGGATTTATCTCTGACTCAACCTTAATGCTATCTTTGCATGAAATATTATAAAACTAAGGTTAGATATGAATAGCTCTCTAAGAACTTATTTGATTTGCCATACGTAGACCTAGATTATGAAGCTACAGTATAATTAGTTGAAAATGGATATACAAGGCCATGTGATTATCTTCAGACAAATTTACAAATAAACAAAAATGCCAGATTGTTGAATCATTCCATTCGAATAGATACCTTGCATTTAAAAACAAGAAATGTAAAAATTCAAGATTCCTTGTATAATAGACTTAGAAAACACTTAACTTTTGGAAGTTGAATTATTTTCTGGTAAATAAGAAAAGATAAGTAAACAAGCAAATAAAACCCCACAAACTAACCAACCAAGACCCATTATAAAAATATGTCACAACAGTGCTCAGTTTAAAGGATGGATTTCGAATCCCATCTCCTCCTCCTTCAGTTTGAAATATATTTTAATTTAAATATTTATGTTTCATGTTGTCTGATAATTCATTATTTCTATGTATATTTATCCTAAATATTATTGATTGTGGCCTAAGTACAACAATTTACTTATTTCTAAAATAATCTTAAGAGAGAAATCAATTGAATTTTTAAAATGAATAAAATAATACTTGTAGTTCATTTGTTATTCAGTAAAAATTTAAATACAGTGAATTGCACAGATTTTAATTCCTCAATTTAATAAGTTTTTATGGATATATACACCTATGTCACAACCACTACAATTGAGATATACAACATTAGAATATTTTCATCATCTCAGAAATTCTGTCTCCTATAGTTTCTGGCCATTTCTCCTCCACTGCCCCCTTAAGTAACTACTGTTCTGAAATCTATTGTCATAGATTAGCGGTTTAATGAAATTCATATACCTGGAATAATAATTTTATCCTTTTTGTGTCTGACTTCTTTTATTCAACATGAAGTTTTTGAGATCATTGATGATTGAGCATATATCAATAACTCATTTTTTATTGCCAAGGAGTATTTAATTATATGATCATACAACCATTTGTTTACTCATTCTCCAATTAATGGACATTTGCATGATTTTTAGTGTTTGGTTTTATGAATAAAGTTTCTTTAAATAAGCTTGTCAAGGTCTTTTGTTTCTGAATAATTTTCTTATTTTTAACTAAATGAGTGGGAGTAAAATTGCTTTTTCATAGAGGCAGTATATGTTTAATTTTATAAAAAACTGAATAACTGTTTCAAAGTGGTTGCAGACTTTGTTTTTTATTAAAGAACTTGTAGATTTACAGAAAAATCATATAGAAAGTACAGAGTTCCCTTATATCCTCCCTCTCACATTCAGTTTTCCATTAACAGTTTGCATTTGTGTGGCACTTTTGTTACAATTGGTAACACAATATACCTATAAATATACTATTAACTGTAGTCCATAGCTAATATTAGGTTTCACTGTTTGTGTTGTACAATTCTTTTTTATATATATTTTTATTCTGGTATCATATATGCAAGCTTTTATATTACTATCAGCAATTTTGCGAATACTAGTTGCTTCACATCTTCACCAACATTTAGTATTATTAATATCAGTTAATTCAGCCATTCTGATTGTATGCAGCAGTGTCTCATTAAGGATTTAATTTGCGTTTCCCTGAACCAATAAAATTGAGCACTTTTTCATGTCCTTAAAGGCCATCTGTATAACTTTTCTGGTATATCTTTTTTAGTGTTTTTTTCCATTTTTAATCCAGTTGTTTGTCCATTTATTATTGCTTTATGGAATTTACTTAAACATTCTGAATACAAGTCCTTTCTTTCAAACTTTATCTTGCCTTTTTAGTTGTTTATTTTGTGTTTGGTGGGCACACCAGTGTAAATAACTATCTGGGTTTGTGCAGGACTGAAGGGTTTCCTGGGACACAAGAATTTCAATGATAAAACAGGACAGTCTGGGCCAAATGAGATGATGTAATGGCTGAACATTTTTTTTTTCTTTTATGTTTAGTATTTGATGTGTCTTCTTCTTTTTTTTAATCATTTTTTTATTGTAGCATATAATGTATATACACAGAAATGATAACTTTCCAAATGCACTTTAACAAGTAGTTAGCAAATTTCAAAGAATATTATGGGTTACAGGTCCACACTTTCATTTATTTCCTTATTGTGAAATGTAACATATATACAAAAAAAAATCTTTTGAAGTATAATTTAACAAGTAGTTATGTAGGAAACTTCCAAAGTTGTTGTGAGTTACAGTAACGTAGTTTCAGTTATTTCCTTATTATGAAATATAACATATATACAAACAGGTGATAGTTTTCAAATTACAATATAACAAGTAGCTTTAGAACAAATTTTAAAAGATGCTATGGGTTAGTATCGGTTACAGATCCATCATTTCAATTTTTCCTTCTAGCTATTCTAATACCGTAGCAACTAAGAAAAAGAAAATTATATAGAAACTCAGTATTTATCGTCACTTTTTAAATTCCATCTTGTCTGTTGCTACCCTTTCCTCTGGTTTAATCACTTTCCTGAATTCAGGGATGTGTAGGCAGTGACTACGATCTTGTTCATGTTGAAAAGGGGTCTCTACATTACGGGAGAAGGGGACATAACCTGGTTGATGTTCTTGAAGAGGCTATTGCCTCTGGATTTTGAGACTTAGTTGACAAAGAATTTCTCTGAAGGATTTATGTTTCTGAGGAATAAACTTAGGGAGTGAAACTTTTATAGAGTCTCAGATAGGGATCCGGGTATTCTTTAGGGTTTTCGGGACTACTGTTGACTTGGGCTTATCATACTGTCATGTGGCATATCTAGATGAAGCTTACATAGGAATAGCTTGCAGGACAGCCTCTAACTCTATTTGAGATATCTTAGCCACTGTAATCTTATTTTGTTGCCTTTCTTTTTCCCCTTTTGGTCAAAAAGGCATTTGCAACCCCTCGATGCCAGGGACAGGCCCATTCCTGGAATCCATGTCCCACATTGCCAGGAAGACTCATTCATCTGGGGGTATGTGTCTTCTTTAAGAATTCTTTGCCTAACCCCTGGTCATGAGGAAATTATCCTTATGTTTTACCTCTGTGAGACATCATGAATTCATTTTTGCATGTGGTGTAAAATAGGGACTAAGGATCTTTCCCCATGGCCCACTCTCATACATTTGCAGCACCATTTTATTGAAGACTTCGTTTCTCCATGAATTGCCTGAGCATCATTATTGAAAAACATGTTAACTATATATGTCCTCCAATTTTTTCTTTATTTAAGATATTTTTGTCTCTTTTAGGTCTTTTCAATTTCTATATAAATTTTATAATTAATTTGTCAGTTTCTTAAAAAATCCTTTGAGATTATGATTGGGATTACAATGAATCTTTAGATATATTTGGGGATATTGCCATCTTAATATTAAGTTTTCTAATCCATGAACTTGGTATATTTACCCTGTATTTAATTTATCTCAGAATCATTTTGTAGTTTACAATGTAGAAGTCTTGCATATGTTTTATTAAATTTATTACTAAGTATTACATGTGTTTTATGGTATTTCTAATTGGATTTTTAAAATTGTTTGTTACTAATTATTTAGAGATATGAAATAGTTCGCAATGTCATTTTTTACATACTCTCTTTTTTTGATCCATGGAAGAACCCTGTGTTTCCTGATTTTGTAGTTTCCTGATTTTATAGTAATGTGAATACTTACAAGAAAGTAAGTGACTTACCCATTCATATGGGCTATGGTTATTATAAACTTTATTAACCAACAAAATTCATTTTATGAGTCTAGAAATTCTATTTGTGCTGCTTATTTGAATGTAGTTGGCTCCAGTGTTTAAGTGTATTTATTGTTGGCTTGTTTATTTGTACTAAATACATCAGAGGCAATTAAAATGATTAGATTACTATTTACAATGAAAATAAAATAATTACAATAGCTCTAAGGTTTAAAAAAAATTTTAGTTCTTGAGACATTGCCACTTGTCTCTTTAAACCACAATAAATTCTTAGCAATTACTACTGATACACAATTATCAGTTGGTGCATTCCCTGATGCGCAAGTTTTACAGAGGTTAGCAGAAAGGAACTGCCTTTCAAAACTTACCTATCAGAGAATACAAGGCTTATCAAAACAGGCCTCTAATTAGGGATACTTTTCAAATGTTATGTGGGAGTTTTTGTCTCACAGCACTGTGTTGATTAGCATGATCTAAATACATCCTACTATTATGCAGTTAGGTATAATTTACCATTTCAGCTAAAACACAGATGCAAAATAAAAAATCACGGAATTCAAGAATTCTTTGACCAACCAGGATAATTTTGTGGTAAGTAAATAAGAGCAAAACAAATTTGAAGGTAAGATCTTAAAGGTAAAATTTAAAATGACTATTTTTTAAGATACGCCTTGACTTCTGGAGGTAATAAGTTGGGACTCTTGTTTTAGTATTTAAAAACAAAACAAAACAAAACAAAAACTAAAAAGTCTAAAATACCTTCAGGTGATGGCATAAGGATAAGATAAACATGAAGCTCTAGTATGACACAGTTAAATCTGTAAAAACTAAAATATGTAATAGAGTGCTAAAAGACCCACAAGGGAAGATGAATATGATTTTTAATTATTTTCCTTGAAAATGTTTAATTACTAGGTGTTGTCCTCTTTATTTCTTAGAAGGCATGAAAAGTAGAGTGAATCTATTATTTAAAAAAACAAAAAAGAAAACTTTTTTCTCTGACAATAAGCCCGTGTTTTAGCATTCAAAATTGCACTTGGGGTTTCAGTGAACAGTAGTAGCCATTACACAGATGTGCAAAGATTAGTCCATCATTAAACATCTTTGAGCCACAATTTCCTCTACTCCAAAATTTGAATATTAATATTCAAATATTAATATTTGTATAATATTCAAAATTTGATAGGTAAAATATGCATATTGTATATCTTATTTATGTTAAAATTAGTCTAGATAATCATTGGAGTGTGGTGAGTAGGGTGTATTCAAGTTATGTGGTAGCTCTTATTTTTATTACCTCACTTACCCTCTGTTGGAGATGCTGTATATTCTCTACAAACTTCAGTGTAGGAGGACATGATTATATATTCCTGTCTTTTGAATATGGTTTCATCTTATTCTAAAAAAAAAAAAAAAATATAAGCACTACCAGTAAGAATGATAAGATGAGATAGACTGGCAGATCTTTTGCAAAACGAAGAATGTCTGAAGGTCATTTAGATTCTTGGCTCAAATGACTCCTGTTCTATTTCTGATTATTCTTGCAATCCTGGCCTATCTAACATTTCTCCTATCCCTGATATTGGCAACCCATCAGCTTGCTCATCATGCAAATTTTTTTTTTTTTTCTCTAAGTTGCAGTTTCACGTTATCTTCAGAATGTCTTGTAAGAGGTGAAGGAAGCCTTCTAACATTGGATGTATTTCTTGCTTGCTTAACTTAGAATTTCCAGGAGTCCATGGCAATACTCAACAATGAAAGTACTGGATTCTAGAGTTCTTCACCCCACTTCAGAGTCAAGTTAAAATAGTTTTTACTCTTATGTTAGCCTGATGCATGCGAATATTCTGCCCAGGCTTTACAAATAGAGATCCGCTTTACAAATTAATGAGGGTGGTTGTCTTGGCATCAGTGCTTGCTGTAGCTTTTGGTTTTAAACATTATTTATTGGCTTCTAAATGTTTATTATAAAATTCACCTTATTTTGCACCTCTTCATTTAACTTATCATTGGGGAAACTCAGGGTTGTGAAGGGCAGGGACGTAGAAGCTGAAGTTTGGTGAATTTGAGCAGTGTTTTTCAGGTTTTATGAAGTTTAAACAGATACCAACCAAAGTCTCTTCATGTGCAATCTTTATAGTCTGGCATGATCAGTATAAGTATCCATATTATATGGCTACTAATTATTAGAACTTATGTGCCAGAAATTTTAAAATGCATTTTATAGACATTATCCTATTTAATCCTCAAAAAAACCTGTTAATATTATTATATACCAACAAAAAATGTTTTTACTTGAATTAAATGAGACAATTAAGTAACCAGTTTGCATAGCTCACAAATGGTAAAGTCAGAATTGACCGTCAGCATCCACGCTATGTTGGAGACAATTCTGATTTATTCAATGTTGGAAACTACAAAAAGGGAAAAATAGCAATTTAATTCTGTTACAAAGATTGGCAAACTTGGGTTTTTTCTAGAATTTGATTAATTTAAATGCATTAATTAAAAATAGTTTCAAAATGTTTATAGATTGCATATATAAAATTAAGAAAACTGGTTTATTCAAATAATTTTGAATTTTTCAACAATTTCATCTTTCAAAGTATTATATTTTGATAAGTAAATTTGGGGTTACATTGCCCAGGCATTCCTTTGTTTATACACATTTGTGCACCTACTCATTTCTTCAATGTTTTTAATCAGTGAAAAGGCACACAGTTGAGTCATTTTGTATCATTATTAGCTCATGCTTTTACTATGTGATACTCAGAAAGGAACTGTACACCTCATTCTTACTTCATTTCTTGGCTTGTGGACTAATCCTTCATTACTTCATTGCCTGCAAGTATTTCTTTTCATTTATAAAACAAGAGACTTGAGTAGATAACTTAGAATAATTATTAATTTAGTCTTCTTTTGAAAAGACAAGATTGAGCCAATACAATTATCTTTTCACCTGGTGATTGCACTGCTTTCTTTAAAATATAGCCCATCTGCACAACAAGAAACAACAAATGACAGTAAAGCATTTCTCATTTTCTCTTTATCTGTTAAAGTAATCCTATTTAACTGAGTAATGGAGAGATTTAAGCATTTTCGGGGCACATCCCATTTTTTTGTAAATTGTCAAGATAAAATTTGTTTTATCCATGAGAAAATCCACATTTTAAGATATCTCACCTGGTGTTTAGATGACATTTTAAAAATATAATTTTATATTAGAAATTACTCATACATATTAAAAGTGTTTCCATTTTTATACCATTAAATAATGACATATTTAGGCATTTAGCCAGATTATTGGCTGTCACAATGTCAAGCATTGCACTCTTTTATTAATCCCTGTATTGCATATTAGGTGACTTTCAAATGAAACAACTTTCAGCAAAATTAAATTATCTGTTTTGAAAATAACCATGTATCTAGATATTCTTTAATTCACAGTTATGGCATTTTCCTCTGAAATTTCCCTAATTAATTAGTGTTTTCAGCTAAATTATGTGATATTAGGAGAAAAAGATGTTCTTTTGTCTATGCTTCCATGATTGTCCAATTGCTTTTCTCATCAACATAGTTCTAAATGTAGATGTGTTTACTCCTGCTGATGTGGAAAACTGTTATTCAGGCTTTCAAGTGTTTTTTTGTTTTTCACTTATTTTCTCTGATCCTTTACATGTTGGTGTTAAAGAAACCTATGCTTCCTCATTCTCAAATTCATGGGCAGCTTCCTTGAAGTTCAGAGTATGAAAAAACAAAGTTGTTCTTGAACATATGTTTATACAAAAACCAATATGCAAATGTTTACATCAGCTCTGTATATTATCACAAAAAATGAAAAGAATATCAATGTCCTTCAGTGGGTGAACAAATAAAGTGTGGTATATCCAGCAATCAAATAATATCCAGAAATAAAAATGAATGGATTGTTGATATACACAACTTCAAAGGCATTATGCAAAATGAAAAGTCACATACTGTTTGATTCCATTAATATGGTATTATCAAAATGATAAAACTATTGTGAGTGAGAATAGATCAGTGGTTCCCAGGGGTTAAGGATAAGGGGGGAAGTTGTGTCAGCAAGGGAAAGCATGAAGGATTTTGGAGATGTTTGTATTGTACTGTATCTCGATTTTGCTGGTAATTTCATGTACTTGTAAGTGTGCTAAAATTTTAGGATAGTACACCCCCCAAAATGTCAATTTTAGTTTGTGTTAATTTAAAAATTAAAATGAAATTAAGTAAGTAAGTAACTAAGTACAGCCAGGCTTTGGAACCAGCACTTTCAATTGTCCCAATTTCCATGATGATTCTAAATCGGTGAGTCAGGGATACAGCCCAGAAATTTATATTTTTAATACATATTCCTTGGAATTGTTCTATGATTTATAGAAATCAAATAATTATCTCATTGAATTCCAACTAGTAGAGTTGTAGAAGATAACTGTTTGGAAGATATTGATTTGAGAAATTAGGAGGTCATCAGTGACTCATATTTTTATACTTGAGATCATTTCTATATTGAGATCATTTCTATATTAAGAGCACTGTCTGGCACAGAGAAGATACTTTATAATTAGCCCTCAGTCATTATTTATGGAATGATTATTTTTAGGGATCAAAGTAATAAAGTCTGCCTGCAAGCCCAATTAAAGGTATCCAAACTTGCAGGACAAAAACTACTTTGAAAATAAAAATGGTGACGTGAAAACTATGACGCAGCCTCTAACATACTGTGAAATCTAACCACCATTGTATTTCTCATTGTTTTGCTCTACTCATTTATGTTCTATAGCAAACTATTAATATGTGGTTCCAACTGTATTCTTGGTTGCTCCAGAAAGCAGAGTCTAAGGCAAAAATTGTCTTAGTACAATTCAAGGCAGCAGGGGTGCAATAGAAGGGATTTTAGGCAGGGAAGACTGAAAATCCAACATGCAGAGGCATGATTGAGCTGACAACTGCTGAATGCAAGCCATGCCTCAATTTCTCAAACAAGTCCTCCATAAATCAAATAAACTGTTTTAATACATTATTTTTAGAAGAGAAAAGGGGGAGAATTTATCTGCTGGCTCTGGTATCTTATTGGTCAAATATTCAATCCACAGCTCAGTGATTCTTGCATTTCTACAGACTTGGGTACCAATATGGGTTTTGTAGTGTTTTGCCCTTTGGGATCAGCAAGGAGTCCCTTGAGGCAGATAGTCCAAGCTATGATGGGTGATGAAGTTATGAGTCAAGACTCTGTCAAAACCACCTGATGTTCATCAGAGCTCATGCAGGACTGTGTGCTATAACAGCAGCTGGAACAAAAGACAGTTGAGGCCAAGAGGATCTAAAGTTGGCAAAGAGTTGCCTGCTCTTTCACACCCTTTCTGTAAGTTACCAGCATCAGTTTTGGTTTATTGTTCTGTAGGAGCTAACATCTGGTCTTGAACAAGGATGTTTGTTGTTGAATAACCAATACTTGATCTTTCCATTGGCGTCTACTACTTGGCTGCAAGTCCTATTTCTGCCACTTTGTACCTCTCTGAACTAGAGCAATTAAAATGTTGAGCCTCTATTCCTCTTCTAAACAACAAGTACAAGAAAAGCTATGCAAAGGTTTTGGAAGAAAATGATGGAATTAATATATGTAAAATACTTGACACCATGCCAGTCACCTAGTAGACTCTCAACAAATGCAACTATTATTTCATTTGTAAGGAAGGCAATATTTATAAAATTATTGCAAATTTTGAAGAGAGAAAAATGAAACCTAACACTCAGTAATATGTAAAGATGTATGAATGGTGGGGACTTCTTTGGAAAACATTAAATTACATGAGAAAGCAACCTCAACAGTGTTTTGATTATGAAAAGGTTTATTCCTTGAAAGGCAAATGTAAGTAGCAGAAACTTGGGAGTGGTGTATGCAAGAGTGGTCAGTGTGAAAAAAGACAAAGCAAAAACAGTTGTGTCCAATGGAGAAAGTAAGCAGAGCCAATGGCGAGACTTGAGGTGGCTTGGTTTGAATTTGAGACAAAAGGGGGATTTTGGAGACCAAATATTTGCAGAATGAAAAATTAAGAAAAAAGTGTTAATGGAGAGTCCTTACAGAAGGATTATTTATTGTTGTTTTATGTTCTGAATTACTTGAGCAACAACAATATAATGGATATTGTATAAAACACAGTTTATGTCCCACTTACAAGATTAGTTTAGATAGAATCCATAGATAGAAAGGAATCAGTTTAGTACTGAATACAACTCAGAAGTATGGGATTGTGGGGCACTTACTTTTTCTCTTTCTTCTGAAGCCAACCTCAAACAGAAAATTTCCACTGGAAAAGATGCATAGGAGAGTAACACAAAAAGGGAGGGGTATATGTTAAAAATTAGCTATTTCAAATGTTGGAACACTTTGGAAGAATAAGATCATTAAGAAGTAACTCAGTGAAAGAAGCCCCCTATCAAGTTTTGCCGGTTTGAATGTATTGTGTCCCTCAAATGCCATTATCTTTGTGGTCTTGTGTGGGGCAGATGTTTTTGGTGCTGGTTAGATTTTCTTGGAATGTGCCCCACTCGGCTGTGGGTAATGATCATTTTGATGAGATGTTCCCATGGAGGCATGGTCCCACCCATTCAGGGTGGGCCTTGATCAGTGGAGCTATATAAATGAGCTGACTCAGAGAGAGGAAACTCAGAGAGTGCAGCTGGGAGTGATGTTTTGAAGAGGAGCAAGCTTGCTAGAAAGGAACGTCCTGGGAGAAAGCCATTTTGAGGCTGGAGCTTTGGAGCAGACGCCAGCTGCCTTCCTAGCTAACAGAGGTTTTCCGGAGGCCACTGGCCATCCTCCGGTGAGGGTACCTGATTGCTGATGTGTTACCTTGGACGCTTTGTGGCCTTAAGACTGTAATTGTGTAGTGAAATAAACCCCTGTTTTATAAAAGCCTATCCATCTCTGGTGTTTTGCATTCTGCAGCATTAGCAAACTACACTTAAAATTTATTTGACACAGAATAAAAAGTAAGGGAAAAATAAATATAGACAACACACTACTGAAAACAAGTGATTAAATCATGCATGGTGTGATGTATTTTTAAACAGCTGATAAACATCCAATTGGTGAAATCCAACTGTTTGAGTCAGCTCAACTTCCAATTTTATTAAATAGTATGTTTAAAAAAATTAAAAAGTTGGAAAAAGTTTTGTCCAACTTAAGAGCTTGAATCAAAATTCTTCTTAGAGGATTTCACTGCTTTTGTTTTCATAACATGAAAGGGCAGGGTATTAGTGAAAGCCCTTTGTATGGCCTGGTACTTTCAGGTGAAAGTCAGTTCACGCTTATTTTTGTCAAACACCATTCTCTACCTTTTATTAAAAAAAAAAAGGGTCCAATTGAATACTTACCTAAACTTCTTTGAATACTAAGTGCTGACCCTGTTCTGTTTCCTAATCACATTTTCTGTATCTCTAATATTTTCCCCTAAATAAAGTCATAATGATCTCTTTCCATTTCTTGTCTTTCTCATGTTCTAAATTCTATCTTCTCTGTTAGAAAAGGAGGCTAAGAAAGAATATGTTGAAAATGGATCATTTCAAAGTGCCCAAGACTACTTTCAGGGTTCTTTCTTGTGCTCAGATCACTTAAGTAAAGATATGTATGTATGCATCATTCACCCCCACACACACACACCATCTCTGTGGGTGTGTGTGCCTGTAGGTACATGTATTCATCATAAATTATTTCCTTTTTCAGTTTACTTCAATTTCCTGGAGATATTTATTTTTCCATCTGAAATAGTTCTAGAACTGTTATTCCATAATAGACAATGACTGCTATATGGAAAGATGGTTAAAGGGGTTGGGTGCTACTTATGAAGAAAAGATGGAAGGAGTGGCTTAGAGTTTGTTAAAAGGAAAACAGAGTAAATTGGGTAGTATCCAACAAAATGGAATTTCATAACTTTTGTACAAAGGAGACAAAAATACAATAATGATATGGTTAATGAATCCCATTGCCATGAATTAAGCTAATATTAAATTAGTTAATATTAAAATATGTGTAGGTATCTTTGCAGGTGTTTCCCATGCGTGCACTGTTTCTCAAGAGAGCAAGTTCCAAGGGAGAGATTCAGCTAAATTCTCCTCCCCTGCTATGCTCCTCTTTATCTTTTAATAGGGAAATAATAATGTGAAGTTATAATAATTATTTTGTTTAATAGTCTCTTTAGCATTTGAATCTGCATGTTTATTCAAATTTTCTTTTAAAATATTTCATAGTATCTTATAGTTCTTACTGTTTGATTTCTCACTGGATTCATGGTTGACAAGCAATAGATGGTGCACTGTAAGAAAAAGAAATTAGAAGAGAACTAAAATGTTGAATATAGGATATCTGTGCATCTGAGGTAAACACTGTATATGTGACAAACAAGATCACCAGGAAGCAGTCATTTTGTAATGGACAAAAGACAAACATTGATTGAGATAAAGGGTATGATGAGATGTTTATCAATGTAAAGAGAAAAATATTTGCAAGAGAAAAGAGATGAAAACCATTCTTCTTTTCTTGAAACTGTTAATGATTGTGTGGTAGTTGGGAAGCTATGAACATTAACTTTGAAAATACTTTCTAATAACCCAGTGCCTTTGAGAGTTGTCAAAGTCTTCTAGTATTGACCTTCAGTCATGAGAGTGGACACAGGGACTTCACAACTCCATCAAAATAAAAACCTAGCATAATGAATGTGTTTGGAGACTGGCTTGTTGGCTCACGGCTAGAATAGACACATAGGAGACATATTCAATACAGAAAAAATGCAGTTGCCTCAACAAATTCAACATTTCTCTTGACTTCCATTGTTACCATGTCGATCCAGGTCACCACCATCTCTCACCTACGTTCTTGTACAGTCAGTTCTCTAGTCTCCCTGTTTCCGTTCCTACCCGTGCCCACTCTTTTGGTTTACCAAGGCTGCCGAAATGCAGTGTACAAGAAATGGGTTTTACAATGGGGATTTCTTAACTTAAAATATACAGTTGTTAGGCCTTGAAAATGTCCAACCCAAGGCATCAACAAGACGATACCTTCTCTGAAGACCAATTACTGGCGAACTTGGGATCCTCTGTCAGAAAGCAAGGAACACAGTGACCTCTGCTGGTCCTTCTCTCCCAGGATTTGTTGCTTCAGCTTCATACTTTTCTGTCTGTGGCTTTTTTTGTAAACTTCTCTGGGTGTTTCTTTTACTGTCTGTATGTGTTTTATATTCTTATAAAGGTAAGAGAATTAAGACCCACCTTGAATGAGGTGGGTAACATTTCAATTGAATAACCTAATCAAAAGGTCCCACATACAATAAATCTGCACCCACAGGAATGGATTAAAAGAACATGGCCTTTCCAGGGGTATATAACAGCTTCAAACTACCACCCCCACCATATTATTTTTCAGACTTAATTAATTCACTTTATTTTTCCTGTATAAAAAGACTAGGGGCCTGGGTCACCTGATAGGTAGACTTGGTGGACACAATCTCTTCCCAGAGGTCGGGGGTGACATATCTGTAGTTCTTGGAGATGGTATCAGTGGTGGCCTTGGCAAAGTTGCCCAGGTGGCTAGGCAGCCCCTGGCTGGGGTGTAGTAATCATCAATATCAGGCAGCAGCAGCAGCTTTTTGTGCATAAGGGTCCAGATGATGATAGGGCCTCTGTGAGCAGGGATGCGGGACCCCAATACAGAGAATCAGCATCCTGTTGCCTTATAAGTAACAGTGTGGGACTTACCATTCTTGTTCTCCTAGTAGTCCTGCTGCACAGGGGCAATGCAGAGCTTGTCCAGGCTAATGGTCCCATGGATGATAGTGACTACCTTCTTGGAGCGCTTAACACCCAGACCATTGTGGCCATTGTAGTGCCCGTGGCAACAAAGGCCTTGAACCCTGGTCCATTAGCCAGCATGGTTCTGCATTTGCACAGGCATAATTTTCAAAACCTTGACCTTGAGGGATGTCTCCAGGGAAAAGTCAACCATCTGAGACTCCTTGATGGGCAAGAGAGAAGAATAGATCTCTAGGGACTTAGTCTTCATTTTGTTATATGGTGGCCCAGCTTGGTTGCAAGATGCCACTCCTTGTCCACCGTCTTGCCTCTGCAAGCTTGGTGGCCTCGACCTCTGCCCCAGACCCTTTTGCCAAAACCACTGCTGAAGCTGCAGTGGCTTCCCATCCCAGGGCCTCTAGGGCAGCCCACAGCAGCTGCATCACCCACTATTTGGTGTTTCCTCGAAGAATGCCCACGATGTTTTATTCACACAAAACTCATTGATACTGTTAGAAAATAAATCATATTATGTGATGTCACATACCTCTGCTTCAAAAATCTCCATGGATTTCCATCATATTTCCGTGTGTAATCCAAAATCCCTAGCAGGACTTTGAAGTTATACCATCTAACATTGGCATAATCTGGCCCTTGGTACTTCTTTTTCCTTTCAATCTCACTGGGCTTTTTGCTCTTCTTTGGCCCACAGTAAGGAACATCCTGCCTCAGCAGCTTTGTAGGTAATGTGTTATCCACATGGAATACTCTGTTTCCAGATATTCTCAAAGTTTTTTCCCTCCATTTGTTGAGGTCTCTCCCCGAGATAATCTTTTCATAGAGAAACTCACTATCTGATATGCCTTTCAAAGTCACTTACTTTCTCCTTAACTGCCTTAGTTTCTTCATAGCATTTATCACTATAAAACATTGTGCATGTGTTTCTTTATTTTCATTCTCTCCTTTTGAACATCTGTTCCTTTGAGGGCAGGGGTTTGTTTTGTGCATCTGCAAATCCCTGCTGACTGGCAAGCATTAGGGCCCCAGTCAGTATTTTTTGAATGAATGAAAGAATGAATGGAAAAATAAAACAATTAAGTGTTTCTCAAACACAAATAACTGGACCACACCCTCTAGTACATCTGTCTGCAATGATGGAAATACATGTTTGTGTTTTTTCATACGAAAGTCACTAGCCAAATGTGTCTATTGGACACTTTAAATGTGGCTAGTGCAATTTAGAAATTACATTTTTCATTTTCTTTAATTAAATTAAATTTAAATAGCCTCATGTCTGCTGTTTGGGGTAGCACAACACTAAATAATCACCAGAGAGGCAGTTATATAACTACTTCCCCCTGCATATTGACCCATAAGTTCATTGTGTCATTAAAATAAAAATAAATGCCCATTGAAATTTTTGTGTTACTTGAAATCATTGACCTTATCAGGTCAAGTAGACTCCAAAGATTATGTTAGGATTTAGGCTTATAATTCTATTATTTCTATTATTACTACAATCAAAAGTCTGAATTTCATTAATTTTATTGTCTGCTACTGCTGAGACACAAATGAAAATTAAAAGAAATATATATTTTTTAATTTTTTTGAATTGGCTAAACATTTATTAAATAATTGAGAGTTGACAAGGGTTTGAATGGATTTATTTAAAGACAAAAAGCAGACTGTCTATTCAATTTCATATATAGAGATTTGCCAATGAAATATTCAGATACAAGTTAAAAATATTTTGTGTACAGGACCTTCAAGGAAGGTACTACTTATTGTGATGCAAAATGGGAAATATTCTCAGTATCCTCGGCTAACAATTTTACATGAACTAAAATGTACTGCTTCCTATTGTTGTAGTATGTATGTGGAACTATCCTACAACATTTGTCCTAAAATATAACATACAGAGCCGAAGGAAGAGCAAGGACGCCGCCAGCACGGTTGCGCGCTCCCTCGGTGCAGCTAGTCTGCGTGCGTGAGTGGGAGGTGGCAGGCCCCAGACTTAGGCCTTCTGTACTGACTGTTCCAGCGCGACGCCTTAAGTCATGAGCCGGTTTGGTACCCGGTTGGTGGGAGCCACGGCGGCTCTAGCGCCGCCGCCGAAAACCCACAGCAATGAAAACCTCGACAAAATCGATATGTCTTTGGATGATATAATCAAATTGAATCGAAAGGAAGGAAAAAAGCAGAATTTTCCAAGACTAAATAGAAGACTCCAACAAAGTGGTACCCGGCAATTCAGGATGAGAATACGATGGGGAATCCAACAGAATTCTGGTTTTGGTAAGAATAGTCTGAGCCGTAGAGGAAGAGTCATGCCTGGAAAGAGACGTTCTTATGGGATTATCACTGGCCTTGCAGCTAAGAAAGCAACTGGAATTCGAAAAGGAATTAGTCCTATGAATAGACCGCCTCTAAGTGACAAGAATATAGAGCGATATTTTCCAGTGTTAAAAAGGAAGACAAACCTTCTGAGACAAAATGAAGTGCAGAGGAAACCAGTTGCTGTTCTCAAGAGACCTAACCAGTTAAACAGAAAAAATAACATTCCAGCCAATTTTACTAGAAGTGGAAATAAATTAAGCCATCAGAAAGACACTCGTCAGGCAACTTTTCTTTTCAGAAGAGGCCTGAAGGTTCAGGCCCAGTTGAACACAGAACAACTGCTAGATGATGTAGTAGCAAAGAGAACTGGTCAATGGCGAACTTCCGCCACAAATGGAGGAATTTTAACTGTATCCATTGACAATCCTGGAGCAGTGCTGTGCCCAGTAACTCAGAAACCACGATTAACTCGTACTGCTGTACCCTCATTCTTGGCAAAGCGAGAGCAATCGGATATAAAGAAAGTTCCTAAAGGTGTACCCCTACAATTTGACATAAATAGTGTTGGAAAACAGACAGGGATGACTTTGAATGAGCGATTTGGGATCCTGAAGGAACAAAGAGCCACTCTCACATTCAACAAAGGAGGAAGCCGCTTTGTAACCGTGGGATAGATCCCATGGCAAAGGGACTTCTGAGTGACGACTATTTGAAAAGTTGAATTGCTTAAAGAGTTTGTCATAAAAATTCAAGAAACTTTATTGCAAAATATTCACAAGGCTAAATAACTCTTTATTTTTATTTTTGAAGTTTTTTTTAAATGTGTATAAAATAATGCCCTGAAAGAATAACAGGGTGTATATACCTATCTATTCTTAAAATTTTCATGGTTGGCTCCGCAGAACAATCCTCTATTTGACTCCTTTAGTTTCTCATGCAGCAGAAGAAAGACAAAGATAGAAATCGATTATTTTTATGATACTAGTATTTAGTATCTCATCTCCTTTGCCTATTTTTTAGACTTTGCCATGGTAAATCTTGGTCTTTGGAAATATGAGTAGGTCCCTTTGTTGCTGTTATTTACACTTTAATAGTGTTCATGTAATAAGTGCAGTTGCCTTTTCTTCAGTAGAAATGTTTTAAAAAAATTCATTAGAATTTCAGTTTGGGGTTTTAAGATTAATGGGAATATCTGTAACTCAGTACCCCCCCCCCCCCCGGATAATGTTAGGTTAATCCCCCCAAATGATAAATCTTCAGTGACAAACTTTTAACAAGAAATGTGGCTCTAGGCATTAGTCTCAGTTTAAGATGTTGGTGTTCAAAGACTGTAAATGCATGTTTACAAACGTATCTGCTAGGGCCTTGTAGGAGAAGGTTCAAAGTAAAAAACTCACAGTTTGTGTTTAGTAGATGAATAAAGCATGAGAGGAAGTAGCTGGTTGAAGAACAGGTAACTGAGTGAAAAACTTCAAAACCCAGCTCATAGGTATTCTGTTTGGATATAATGTAGTCTTGGGTCTAGTGTCCACAAAGAATTTTTCAAATGATATTTAAAGGAGCTATAATTATTAAAATGGATTGAGTCCCTTAGATATTTTGGTAGTAAAATTGATAGCCATTAAGTCCTAGACTTTCTTCTTAATCAAAAAGTTGATTCTATAAGCTTTTAAGCTTGCTAAATTAAGCAGTATACAACTCCAAAAACAAAAAATGGCAAAAGTGATGAGAGTTGCATTATAACCTTGCTTTATACCTCTCACTTTGATTTAATTTATGGTATAAAGTTCAGGCATTTGTGGGGTGAAAAGAATTTGGTTTTTCCCCCTTCTGAGGTGGTGCGAGGAGTTTTCTGTTACGCCAAGATCTAAGAGTCCTCAGATAGCTGTATACTATAAGTTTCATTAGTACTTATAGTATACTATAAGTTACAGTAATACTTGTAGTATACTAAACGTTACATTAGTACTTATAGTATACTGTAAGTTACATTGTGGTATAATGCCAAAACGCAGCAAAATATTCCAGCTGTAAGTTATAATTTTGGTCACTATGAAGCTTGACCTTTTGGTTTTCTATAACATTAAAATCTCTAAATAGGTGTTATTTTCTCTAGAGTATAATATTAGTGTTTACTTTTCCTATTAAAAAAATTACTTTATCACTCTTGCCTGTCTTGCATTATATACTAGATTTCATTGTCACTCATGCCCCTTGGGTTTCTTCTTGGTTTATTCAGAAGCCATGGAAAGCTGTCAATAACAGTTTCATGCTTATACCAAAGAATTAAATCTGATCTAATTATCTGGTATTTTGCAGATACTTCTGAGAAGGGATTATTTGGAAGTCAGTCACAGTATTTGAAAGTAAACTCTGGTCTCTACTTAGCTATTTATGTTTTTTGTAGAGGCCAAGGTACCATTGCAAAGCATTTTTGCAAGTACAAGTGCTTGTATTTGGTCCAAGAACAAAACATTTTAGACTGGTTAGAATTACTGGTAGCTTATTTTAAAGCAAAGGATAAAACTGAACATGAGTTTGCTGTCTTTAGAACAATTTGTGAAGATATGATGTGAAGGTAGTTTCCATTGTCCTGTTGAGTTATGTTAAATATTATTGTACAGAGCTATTATTAATGCCTTTTTTTTAACCTTAAAAATTGCCCAAAATATTGACACTAAACTAAGTGCATCAAACAACAAAATTTGGTATATTAAACTTTTGTTCTTTGTGCATCTGTAATTTAATTTTCTTTTTAAATATAAAATTTTGCCTTTGGTACAACTAAATTAAAACACTGCTAATATGTTGTATATACACAAAAGAATATGCTTTGTTGGAGGAAAAATTTCCTTTCTTGGAAGTTTAGCTGCTAATGTGGTTGTAGTCTTTTTTAGTTCTTAAAGTTTTTTGTTTTTGTGTTTTTAAACAAACAAATTTTAAGGTTGCAACTTAAAATTTCCTTTGCATCAAGATGTATCCAAAACAGTGATGCAGTGCATCACAAAACAAAAGTTTGTATTTAATGAGGAGGTGCTTTACACTGTACTTTTTGGTGTTTTTTGGAAAAGTTACATTTAAAAGCTGTTCATTTTTGAAAAATAAAATGTTACAGGTTTCACATGAAAAAAAAAAAAAATATAACATACAATGCAAAATGTTGCCTGTATCTATTAGCAAGTATAATTTATATTTATTAGCTTAAGCTATCAATAATTTATTTTATTACTGTATATGTTTCAGGAGACTATTATGATATAGCTAACATTAATGTTCTAGTTTGCTAATGCTGCAGAATGCAAAACATCAGAGATGGATAGGTTTTTATAAAACGGGGGTTTATTTTGCTACACAGTTACAGTCTTAAGGCCATAAAGTGTCCAAGGTAACACATCAGTAATTAGGTACCTTCACTGGAGGATGGCAAATGGCGTCCGGGAAACCTCTGTTAGCTAGGAAGGCACGTGGCTGGCATCTGCTCCAAAGTTCTGGTTTCAAAATGGCTTTCTCCCAGGACATCCCTCTCTAGCAAGCTTGCTCCTCTTCTAAACCTCACTCACAGCTGCACTCCGTTTTCCTCTCCTTGAGCCAGCTCATTTATATGGCTCCACTGATCAAGGCCCACCCCGAATGGGTGGGGCCATGCCTCCATGGGAGTATCCCACCAGAGTCACCTCCCACAGCTGGGTGGGGCACATTCCAAGCAAATCTAACCAGCACCAAAACGTCTGTCCCACAAGACCACAAAGATAATGGCATTTGGGGGACACAATACATTCAAACCGCCACAATTAATTATCTCTTTTTGAAGTAAAAACCAAGTTCATCTAATTCTTGGCATCTGAAGTAAGGATCACCTCTTGCATATTGTAAAGATTTGCATTTTCTTAGGTAAACCCCCTTTCCGCTCTTAGCTAAAAAACATCCATTATCTTCTTTTAATCCTCCACCTATGTTCTGATTAGCTGTTCAGACCACTTCTCTGACTTACTGGTTTTATTCTCCCATTGAGTCTTTGCTCTCTGTCAGCTATGTGTACCTTCAGTTCAGAGGAACTATAACCAATCAGAGTAGACCTGCATCAGTTATGATGCTTTTGTTGGCAAGAAAGATAATGTAGTATTTATAATTACTTAAATAAAAAAAAAATACTGATTCAAAAAGTTTTTTAAAACTCCAAAGATGGGGACAATTAGAATGTTTATAATACATTCCAGATTCAGAAGCGTATTTTTTTTTTCCAACTGCATTCATTGTGAAGGTCCTGAGATTCGCTCCTCTCAGCTTGGTCACGTGTGCAACACTGAACCATTCACTGGGTCGGGAAGATGGAATGCCAGTGGGCTCAGTCTATTGCACTGCTATAACCCTGGAGTGAGGGATAGAATAAATTTCTTGGATCCACATAGACCACAGATTTTCTTGGATGCTCATTGACCATAGAATTAGAGTCTGTTAGGAAGGAGGAAGAAAAAGTCTATACGAAGAAGAAAATCAACAATGTCAACTACAGAAGTCGATTCCTGCCTTCTATACCTTGACCACAACAGACTTCCTTACTAAAGAATGATGTGGACACAGTCTGATTGCAATTGCATGTTTATTCTTTATTGAAATGCATAAAGACACAACAATTCTGTATTTGAAACCACCAGAGTTGCTCATTTGTCTTTGATACTTTTTCATATCTGCCACTGTTTAAATCTCTGATTAGTGCCATTGTTTGCCCTTTCCATATAGGTACTTATATGTTTCATGTGTGTGGAATAGAAATGACAAATGAGCTGTAGTGTAGTGTTAAGTGCCCAAAATGACAAGTTATTTGTTATTTTAGTTAAGGAGTGTTAATCTGGCATCATGACACTATTTTCTATGTTGGTAGGAATTCTTTATAAAATAATCTTAGGTCTCATTTTATCATACCATGCTTATTTGTCAGCGTTTATTCATTGGCTAATCATTAGTGTAACCTATAATGTCTGTTAATAGCATGCACAGTAAACAGAATATGCATAATTATAAATTATTGATTATATTAATATAACTAATAACATTATAACATAATAAGATTATTTTGACTTGGATTTATGGATCTACTCTAAATTTGAATATTTCTCCACCAGCTTGTATAAGAACATTATAAATAATATAACATAAAGGCACCCTAAGCAATTATGGAAAATGCAAGTTATCTTCAACACAAGGACAAAAAAAAATCATGCAACACACACACACAGCAGTAGTAACATGCATGATTTACCATTACAAATAAAATCACAATGGGGAAATTCTGATTTTTCTATCAGCAGGGTTTGAAGGTATTGTAAGTTATGGCTTGATGTTTTCTGGCATGATATGGGTGTGATTTATAGAGAGCAGGACTGACAAGAAGATGGAGGAATTGCCGTGGTTCAACTCTTGCTTAGAGTTTTACAGTCGTGTTATATAGTTATTCTCATAATAAAATGGTTCACTTTTCCTTTTATAGAGCATGATGATGGATGGCACCCTGGGAACCTTGGAGTGATATGTGGCAGCTCCAAGCACTGAGATATACTTCCAGTGTTTAAACATGAATCCAGCGCTTAGATGAATATGCTGGCTTTTACATGTTTTAATTATGCAATTTTCCTGAAAAGATGGATTAACTTTCTTCCTTTATCAAAATTAAAACTTATCTAACAATATATCATTTCCATATTTGCTACATTGTGGCAGAGATTGTTTGATACAAGGAAATAGGAAGCAATTGTATTGGAGTCCTTGTGAAAAGAATGATATTGCATTTAAGTCCTTGGTTGTATTACCTTGAACACAAAAATTTTAAAAATTTAATCTTTCTGAAACATAATTCATGTTTCTCTAAAATGTGTATGAAATTAGTGGCACGTTTATCATAATGTGTTCTTGGTCAGATACAAATGAGTACAAAATCACTTCTGTATTGCTTGTATTCCAATATCCTTTGCTGGTTTTTCTCATCATTCTTTTAAAAAATATTTTCTGATCCTTAAATGTTGTCTTCCCATAACTTCTTGTTCTTGACCCTCTTTTTTCATGTGTGTGATTATATTCACTTTCATTGTTTTAAATTTCAATATACGCTCATGATTTTCTAGAAAAAAATTTCAATTCAAGCTCCAGCACCAATATAAAGAATGACCTACTAAGACACTAAAGCTGAATTTAATAACATCTGTTCCCTTTTATCCCAACCCCCAAGACACTGCAAAGAGACAAAACCACCTTCTACCTCCCAAAGTAAACTGGAAATTTGGGAATCATGTTTAATACTTTTGTTTTTATGACCGCTAAACTCAGGCAACAATTAAATCTTATTCATTCTATCTCATATTTATAGATTGGTAATCCATTCAATCTCCTCTCTACCTACATACACAGTCTTAATTTACTCTACCGCAATATTAACTTTTAAATATTTTTAGAAAGCATTTTTACTATGAAAAGAATATTTAATTATGATAATCATAGCTAAAGTATAGTGAATATATAGCATATGCCAGGCATGATACTATTATACTTTTTAATTATTTTTATTTTTGTTAGAGAATCTGTGGGTTTACAGATCATGCATAAAATTCAAGATTCCCATACACCACCTGTTCTACTTTGCTAATGCTGCTGGAATGCAAAACACCAGAGATGGATTTGCTTTTATAAAAGGGTGTTTATTTGGTTACACAGTTACAGTCTTAAGGCCATAAAGTGTCCAAGGTAATGCATAAGCAATCGGGTACCTTCACTGGAGGATGGCCAATGGTGTCCGGAAAACCTCTGTTAGCTAGGAAGGTATGTGGCTGGCATCTGCTCCAGAGTTCTGGTTTCAAAATGGCTTTCTCCCAAGATGTTCCTCTCTAGGCTTCAGATTCTTTCCAAAATGTCACTCTCAGTTGCTCTTGGGGCAATTGTCCTGTCTTAACTTCTCCAGAGCAAAAGTTGGCTTTCAAAGGCTGCCTCCAAAATGTCTCTGCAAGCTGAAGCTCCTCTCAGTTCCAGTGCGTTCTTCAAAGTGTCCCTCTTGACTGTAGCTCCTCTTCAAGGTGTCACTCTCAGCTGCAGCTGCACTGAGTTGCTTCTGTTTGTCAGCCCATTTATATGGCTCTGAATGGGTGGGGCCACGCCTCCGTGGGAATATCTCATCAGAGTTATCACCCACAGTTGGGTGGGGCACATTCCATGGAAACACTCAAAGAATTACAATCTAATTAACACTGATAGGTCTGCCCACACAAGATTACATCAAAGATAATGGCATTTGGGGGACATAATACATTCAAACCAGCATACCACCCTACCACCAACACCTTGCATTGGTGTGGAACATTTTTTACAATTGATAACACACTTTTATAATTATACTATTAATTAAAGTCCATGGTTTAATCTAGTGAGCCCTAAGTAGTACAGAATCACTTCTCTATTTATGTAGTGTAGTTCCATGGATTTTTTTAAAAAATTTTCTATTCTGTTACCATATCTACAATCTAAGATTACCCCCTTTTAATCATTTTCAGATACATATTTCAGTGCTGTTAATTGCATTCACAGTGTTGTGCTACCATCCCCATCATACATTACTAAAACATTTCCATCATTACAAATTGGTGCCCTGTACATTTTAAGCCTTAACTTCCTATTTCCCTTTTTAAAATGCACAAAAATCTTTTGAGTAATCTACAACTGCTACCCTCCTTTAGTGACTGGTAGAGGTGGTTCTGCTGGCCTCAGAGAATGAAATTGGTGTTGATTTTTTTCAAAGTGGCTAATAAAGTAAACTTAGAACACAGGTTAAAATGTGTTAAATGGGTTTCTTTAAGAACTCTCGAGTCATTATACTATTATTGTGAAATGAACATTTTTTATTTTCTAAAAAGAAGACATTAAAAAGTGTGTTTCTCAAGCTTATTTGACCATTTTGTTTTTCGTTATTTACCCCAATTAAAAAAATATTTTGCAAAACTAGAACCTAAGAAGCACGACTCGGAAAATGCTGCTTTGAAATTCCCATCTAAAATTCAATAGTTAACCAAATACAAAAAAAAAAAAAAAATTTGTGAAAGAAATCATATTATAAGTTTACTTAGTATATTATCCAAGCCATTATCACATAGATTAATTTCAATACTCTATAATTAATGTGTTCTGCTTCCTAGAAAAAATATGCAGAATGTATGTATATCCATGGTCTATGAATAATAAGGAATTGGATGGAATCATATGATAATCTAAAACATATGATAATTCACAAACTTGCAAATTCAAATTATTTTCTGAGAAAAAGATTAGGATATGCATTTTCAGCCTCAGTACCATGGGATACTTGTTTTTTTGTTTGTTTTTTTAATCCACCTTTCTATTTTTGATTAAAATAATATTTGGGGAATTTGTGTATAAAAGATAAGAGTTATACCATTGAGAGTTAACAGAAGTTATAGCCTGAAGAAGTTGTGGCAAATGTAGGTACTAATGGGAAAACTTTCCATTTTGAATAAGGCTGGAGATTGGAATAGAGTTGGAAGCAACAAGGTACAATATAGTAATGAGCAAGTAAGCAGCCTCTTCAGCTGTTTATACAAGTGACTGCCAGGTACAGGTATGAAGATCAACAGATGTGAAGATATGAGAAGATGTGTGTGGAAGAATCTAACATTAGAAGGAAGGACATAGAATGGCGCTGAAAAGGAGGCTATATTTTGCAGGATATCATGACCAAATCTTTATTTCTTGAAAATGATGAGGGAGAAAAGACAAGACAGTGGTCAAAGAATGATGATGAAGAGAAGTAAAGTTCTTTTAAAGGGGTCACTAGTCATGAAGATAAGGACAAATCAAGAAGTCCTGACTGAAGAAGCACTGGAGATAATCTAGGATGAACATTTTTGTGATGATGAGTATATAGGGAATGAAAGACATGACATTCTTAGAGAGGCAATTTCTCTATTACTTTGCAGGAAGCAAAGAAAGAAGGAATGAGAACTGGATGTAATTTCAATAGATATTAATAAGAGTGCAGGGGATGAATGATTGCTAGAGATGAGTCATTTGGGTAAAGAAAGAGAATGAAATATTGCAAATCAGTTGAATTAGAAACTGGGCAGTCATATTAAGAGAATAGAGAATACTTAAATAATATCTATTCCCAGATTCTTTGCTTGTGGTTAATGATTATCTAGAAAGATATCATGGAAAAATCTTTTAAAAGACAGAAAAATTGTTTCAGTAGAATGCTACTCTAATGCCATGCATTGTGCCGCCCTTGTGCTACCACCATGCCTACCCTGTCTTCATTGTCTTCTAGGTAGAACTTTATGGCCTGATCCTCTCTGCTTAGGCATTCCACAGTCCTTGGACCTTTTCTCTTCACTGTATCTGCTTTTCTCTCTTGATCTCTTTGAGTTACATGACTTCAAACCCAATCTATACACTGATGACTCCCAAATTTCTTTGTTTAGCATTGACCTCTTCTTGAAGTCTATATCCAACTGCCCATCAGACTTCTCTGCTTGATTTTTCGAACACATAATCTAGCCAAAACTGAGCTCCAGATATTTTGTTTTTGAACCTGCTTCTCTCAAGCCTTTCCACCTCAGCTAATAGCAACTCTCTACTACCAGCCACATGGATCAAAATCTTCTTTGGTGGAATCCTTGACTATCTTATTTCTTTTACATGTAAAATCCATCAACAACCTCAAAATATGTGTGACATCTTCTCATCACAATGGTCCTAGTCACCATCTGCTTCCACTTAATTTATTGCAGTAAATTCTTAATTTATCCCCTACTTCCTCCTGAACCCCTGCATCTTATTCACAATACAATATCTAAAGTGGAAAACTGTTAAAAATTAGATCATGTTGCTTCTCTGATCAAAACCCTTCAGTGGCTTCTCATATTACTCTGATTAAAAGCCAAAATAACCAAAATGGTCTGCAAAACCCTGTTCTTGGTGGCCCCTCATCATACCCCCCACCTCACCTGCTATTATCTCTCCCAGGCTCACTCCATTCCAGTCACAATGGCCTTCTTTTTGTTCTGTAAACATGCCAGGCTTACTTCTACCTAAGCACCTATACACTTGCTCTCCCTTCTTTCAGGAAATCCTCTCCACCTGTTATTTTTATGGCTTCAACATCTTTAAGAATTTATTCAAATTGAACCCTTCCAATCAATCGCTCCCTTTCCACATTATTTAAAATTGTGAACCTCCTCTTTATCGACCATCAGTGCTTTATTTTTTTTGCCATAGCACTCATCATATAACATCTGATATAATTAACTTATTTAATTTGTTTATTTGTTGTCTCCCATGTAAGCTTTGTGAAGGCAGGAGATTTTGCTTCTTTTATTGCCAGTGTATAGAACATGCCTGGCATGTCAGATATGTTCAGTGAATATTTGCTTACTTGAGTGAGTTAATACATACTTGAACCAGGTATCCCCTTGTCCCCACCTCCAGCCAATGCAAAGTTGATCATGTTGGAGACCTGCCATGACACTGGCCACGTTTTGCTTAGTGATGCAAAAACCTTAGGAGTGTGATTTTTTTCCAAGAAGATGAGCCAAAGCAATCAGTACTTCTTTTTCAGTATTTGTGCTGAGAACTACAGAAATCGTGCAAGTTTTATTGAGGAATAAAATCAGAAAGATCACACTATATATAAAACAAACAAACAAAAAAAGCCAAAGTGAGGTGCGGGGTGGGGAGAAAAATGGATCAGAAGAAAGAAGAAAACTTGAGTAAAGAAAGCTATCTAGTAGAAGAAGGAAAATGAAGCAGATGGAGAAAAACAAAAAAGAGAGCGGTAGTCATTATACATTTCCTGTTTTTCAAGTAAGCTTTTTTTTTTTTTCAAGATAGCATTGATATATCTCTGTTTCTTACAATTAATTGTATAGGGTATGAGTTTCAGCCTGAGTCAGCTGAAAATATGTTTTAATTCCTTATTTTAGTAAATCACCTTGATTCTGATTTCAAGAATTTCTTCTTCCAAGCTGTCTGTAAACTCAATTTATTGTTTGTTCACCTTTACTTTTACCCAATTTTGCCTAGTTTACTATTTTTTACTTTACTATTAAGGAGAATGTAAGGCCAAAAGATCTTATTATCCTAGAGAAAAGCAAAACAAAACAAAGGAGAAAATTAGATTGCAAACTGTATAAATTTTGGAATATTAGGGTATTTTGACAAATTGTAATTTATGAGAATGTGATCCCTATGATATATTTGAAATGAGTGATTCACTGGAATTATCAAATCAGTCCCTAATTATTAGGCACTGATCCAAAGATTTTCTTTAGTCCTGAGGGGTAATGATGTTTATTAACATAAAATATTATTTTTTCCTGAAACATAACAAAATCTCATGGCTTCATCATCACATATCATAATGTCATATGAATATAAAATCCTTCTGCTTTTATTTTCCTATTTATGACAATTATATTCCTGGTTTTCCAATTTATTTAGTGACTATTATTTTTAATTAAATTTTCTTAATTCTGGGGAAGAGAATTAATAGGACAAGAGATGTGTTATGTACAGATATATTATGTTACTGACTTTTTAATTGAGTTGAGACTTTAGAACAGTTTTAGGTTTAGGGAAAAATTGTACAGTAAGTATAGAGATTTCTCCTGTACTCTCTTTCCCCTCCAAAGTTTTACCTGTTAGTGACATTTTGCATTAGTTTGGTATATTTGCTACATTTTTTGAACCCAGGTTGATACATTGTTCATGATGATGATTTATTACAAATTATCTTTTAAGGCATTAGTTTCATGCAGATATATGGAGTTTTACAAGGTCATGGCATAGACACTGTAGCAAAAAAATGGTAAACTGTGTGGATGTAATAAACACCACTGAATTATATTTTTGAGTGTGGTTGAAAGAGGAAATTTCAGATTGTGAATTTGTAGTAGAATAAAAATTTAAAACAGCAACATAGGACTGTACAACACAAATAGTGTACTCTAATATAACCTACTATGGGCTATGTTTAATAGTATAATTATAACAATATTGTTTGATCAATTGTAACAAAGATACCATATGAATGCAAAGTGTTAGAATAGGGAAAACTGTGTAACGAGGGGTTATGGGAACTCTGTGTTTTCTGCATGATTTTTCTATAAATCTACAACTTCTCTAAAAAACTTTTTTTTTAAGACTAGAGTGAAATTACTTTCCCATAATAGGCTGACCACATATATTACCATCCCAAACCAGGATAATTTTGATAGTGCATGAGATGTTATTGACATATCAGTGCTATCCTTCCAATTAAGGTGAAAATACTCTTTTTCTATCACCAGCTTTAGAGGAATTTCTACCTCTTTATTGTTTTTTTTTTTGTTGTTGTTCTTGTTGTTCCTACATAAATAAAAGACACAATCACTGAAGTATAATGTAAAGGACGTGAGGCATGAAGTCAGATAATCTCTATTTAAACATAGATTCTATCTATCTTTTTGAAGTCTTAGTTCGCTTAACTAACATGCACTTCACTTACCCCATTTGTAAGATGATTATCATAATCGTACCAACTTTACAAGGATGTTGAGAAAATAAAATGCATTTATCTGTGTCATTGTTAAATACTAATAGACTAATATTAGCATCAGAACTCTCTCCCTATCTCCTTCTTTCTCTGTTAATAATATACATTCTTGAGAAAGGAAGTAAGAGGAACGTTTATACATATGCTACATATATATGTTCTATATTTTTCATAAAACATGAGTTTATATTTTATAAAATTATAAATAGATTTCAATAGATTTATAGTTATACAAAGTATATAAATATATCGCATTATATATCATATAATATGTCTATTTTGTTAGTTTGTATACATATATAAACCTAGGGCATACATTTTATATAGTATATGTTATATCTAATACTATATAGCATATGTAATATATATATTAGTTATTATGCAGTGTATATGTATAATGTGTATGTATGTATATGTCTACATATTTCACTGTCTAAATGTTAACCTCTCAATACCAAATGGTAGGGGAATAAAACTACATATCAAGATATAATATTTATGATTGTATAATGCTCTTTGGAAGCCTGGAGTGGCGGGGGTAGGCTTTGTTTATTCATCTTTCCTTTCAACAAAAGCAACTACCTTTATTTGGTTTGCTTGTTTATGCTTCCAGATAATATTTCATTGATAGAAAGATCTACCTCCATAGCCCAGTTGAAGGGGAAGAAAGTTATAATTGGCTTAACACTGATTTCTTGCTGCACTACTTTGCACGTACTCAAGCTTTCTTTAATGTATCTTTAGGTAAAATCAGGCACAAGAAGATAAATCACTACACAAAGTAAAAGAGGCAAGTTCTAAATTTCAATTACCAGTCAAATCTCTCAAACATTCCTTATCGGGTACCTTATAGTATTCTGGATGTGTTCTAGCTTATCAGTGTTCCCTTTCATATGTGACCCAGAACTAATTATAAAACTCTTGGCGTGATTTGTAAAGAAATAATTTTCACCTTCTTTACACAAATATTGATTAATGCAACAAAAAATTATATTAACATATTGTTACCATTACACCACTGAAATACATTGTTTCATGTCACTCAAACCCTTAAATTTTGTTTACATATGTTCCCAACAAGAAAATAATTCAGTATCCACTAGAGCTGCAGCTGATTTCTTAGCTGAACTGCAGATTATGCTAAATTTCCTTGTTAAATTCAATTATTTTTTCTACCTTCTTAGAGTATTTCTATTCTGTCATCACCATTCCTTCAACTTCAATCCATGGAAAATTTTGATGAAATCACCTTCTACATCTTTATCCAGACCATTTAGAAATGCTAAACAGATAATTCCTAGGATACAGCTTTCTGATACATCAGTAGAGTCTACACCTGGGCTAATGAAAAACTATTAAAAGTAGTAACATTGTAAAACAAGTAGTAATATAGTAAAAGTGAATGAAGACTTTCTCGATATTTTTTCTTCATAATTTATAGCATTTGCTCTTAAAACTGAACCTTTTATAATATTTATGGTGCATCTTCAGAAGAGCACGGTTTCAGCTCTTCTACATTAGTTTCACTGTATCTTGAACTAGCTTGGGCTATTTTGGATCATAATAGATGTTAAAAACGTTAAGATATTAAAGACCCAAACCTCAGGATGAAGAAGCATGTAGCTTTGCCTTTGAATCAACTGGTGCTAGAACTTTAATGATAAACTAGCTCTCTCTTCTTAAATATTACATTGTTTTGTTTTTGTCTTGCGATTTTGTTCTTGGGGCTTCATTTACTCTCTTCCTGGGGAATGGCTTTTTCTACTCAAGGGAAAAAGTGTGCCTACATTTCCCATTTTATAATTTTATGCTACAATTCAACAACAAGAGAGGGACTATTTTTTTTTCTTTTCTTGCTTATGAGAAAAAAAAGGAAAGAAGAAAGAAGGAGGAAAAGAGGGAAGGCAGGGAGGGAGGGAGAGAGGGAGGGGGAGGGAGGAAAGAAAGGAGGAAGGAAGGAACTGGAAATACTATGAGTCTGATTCATATGGTGTGAGTCAGGTTATTACCCTGCTGTAAATAAATGGTCTTTGGGAGCAGAAACAGGTAAGGAAACTGTAGCATTATTGATGAAGGAAGTTTGAAGTCAACAAAGCAGTTGTGTATTCTTGATCCTAGGTTTGATTACTGACAGCTCATTGCTATTCTGTGGTATTACAGACAACGCTTCATGTCTACATAATCCTCCATGTGAAATGATTCGTATTTACCATCCAACTTCAGTAGAGCCACAATTTTCTTTCCCTGGCTCTACTCTTCAACTATTTTATTTTTCATTTTCTATTCTGAGATTTTAGTTGCTTTTTGCTTCTGGGATTCTCTGTATTCTTTATTTTGGTTTTATTTCATAAGACGTTCTGAATTAAAACTCATGCTATTTTTGAGATTCTCTACTGTAAGCAATTTTGCCCCCCCCCGGGATATTTGGTAATGTCAGGAGACATTTTTCTCCATTACAGCTGGAGGTATCAGAGGGACATCCAGTGGGTTGAGGCCAGTGATGCTGCTAAACATCCTACAAGGTTGAAGACAGCTGTCATAACATTGTCAATAGTGATAGTCCTGAGGTAGAGAAACCCTGTTCAAGAGAATAGAAAAGTATTTCTAAAATTTTAGTGCACAGATCAACAAAAATGGACTCAATCCCATACTCAATGAATCATAAAATTGCGATAGGTGTGGATTTCTGAGACTCTGTATTTGAAACAAGCGTCTCAGATGATTCTTAATCATACTGAAGTTTTCCAAATGCAGCTACTATGAGATACTTCTCTAACCTCTTTCTCAGATATGAGAAATATTACAGTTGGGGCATCACCCATATTCTAAACTTTTTCTAGATTTAGAGAAAAAATAATACTAATACTTCATCATATTCTTTGGTAATTGTTTCAGATAACTATTATAATAAACGGTGTGTGTCCTGTTTGATCTCTCCAGTCTTCCAGATCTATTATTAATGCTTTGCTCTTCATGTATCTAGAAATGTCTCTTTACAATTGCTTGACTACCACAAGCAAATTACTATCAATTATTTCTATTTAATGCTGATTTCTGATATTCATCAGGGTATGAACCACCCAGGAAAGAGAAAATCTTACAAAGATTTCAGGATACCAGTTGATTTTCTTGTTTTACTATCTCCTGATAATCTCCTAGTGAATACTTAACTCAAAAGAATTTTCTATTTCCTTTGACATCACTTTTTCCCTTTCATTCTTTGGCACTCCCACATACACACTCTTTTGGTCTCTTTCTGACTGAAATATCTGGAAGTTGAAATGAGGATGAAATGGAGTGAGCAGTACCTCTGGGTTTTTCTATCTTAGTGGGAGTAGCATAAACAGCAAAGAGATCTCAGTATTTAGCAGAAAGAGCAACTAACTTTGAGATTTAGTAGCAGATTGTGATGCACTACTTGAAGATTTAGATGGCCTAAATAGAAGTTAAGCTTATTTCAGGCTTTTATTAAGGATATCATTCATGACAATGTTGGCAGTCATATGATACAGTGGCTCTGTGTGATTATGTGTAATCTTCTAACAATATTTATATTTTAAAACATTTAATATGCTGTACATAAATTATCCTCTGCATTTTAAGCAGCAAGGATATCTTTTCTCTATAATCTCCATATAATCCATATAATCTCCATATAATTTTTTCCATATAATTTTATAAACATCTCCATACCAAATTAAAATTATTAAAAAAATATGTAAGCAATTTAGGTTCCTTTTGGTACTGGAGTGTCAGATTTTTCAAAGATCTGTGGAATCTTAGACATTCAGGAAACTCAGTTTGAGAATCACTACCCTTCCAGAACCTGAAACAATGAAATATAGTACAGTAGAGTAGCCATGAAGTTGGAGAACCCTAATTTTGCACATTAAGAAACTGGGAAACTAAATGGATTTCCCAGAGCCACATAGTTGGTAACTAAACTACTGAGAATATACACACTGGAATATGTGTAACCCAGGGGCTTGAGGAAATATGATGGGAATAGTATAAACCAAAATATAAACACTGATTTTGGGAAAACATTATTTTATTATTATAAAATGCTTAAGCATGAAGGGAACACAAAGTGTTAATAATTATTTTCAGAATAAAGAGGAAATAGCGGTAAAATTTTCCAGCATATGCATATACAATTTGCCCCATCCAAGGATTCCCACAGTTTGCATTACATTACCTCTAAGAACCCATAAGTAAAAAAGCTAGATAAACATTGTTTCCTTTAGTTTTGTTTCTTGAGCTTTTTATTATGAAAAATTATTTAAAATGCACAGAAATAGAAGGAATGATATAAGGATCTCCATGCAATTGTCACCAACCTCAATATCAGCTCAGGGCCAATCTTGTTTTATCCATATCCACCCAACTGTATAGTTTTGAAGCATATTCCAGATACCAAATATAACTGTAAATGTTTTATTATTATATATAATGTATAGTGTTATGTAATTTAATATAAAATGGGTATTATTCTCTAAAAGATAAGAACTCTTTAATGAATAACTATTTTATCATTGTCACAGAGCTTCAATATCAACCAGCTAACCCAATGGCCTCCCAATCTATTTAATTGCTTGCTTGTTTGTTTCTTTGAACAAAGTCCACTGTTGCACTTGACTGTCTTTTCTCTGTCATTTGATATATGCCTCATTTCTTTCCTTGCAATTTATTTGCTGAAAAACTGCATGATTTTTCCTTTAGAGTTTCTTACATTCTGAGTTTTGTGATTGCACCCTTTCCCCTGTGCATTTCCTGTAAATTGGTAAAGTACTGATCTGATTCAGATTTTGTGCATATTTATTTGGTTTTGCAAGAATCTTTCATATGTGGTGTTGGTTACTTTCATTGGGAGACATACAATACCTAGTTGTATCATTGTGATGCTAAAATTCTAAGTGGGTTCTGGGGTTATCAGCATAATTTATCTATTAAATAGGCTCACATTTTACATTATACTTTTATGTCTTTCATTATAGGTTAAAATTAATGATATTCTAATTATGTTATTGCTTTTTTATTAATTAATGAGGATGCTTTTCTTCAAGAAAGATTTTCCCTCATCAACTGTTTGTCCTAAGGTTTCCCCTGCTTATCTAGGAAAAGCAAGATAAATGCCTTATCATTTCCTGATATTTATTAGTTTTAAGATTAATAACTTGGTTCCCTAGCTTCCTCCACATGTGATCATGGAGACATATTTTTATCTTCAGTTTGAACTCATGGACTCAATGTGCTTTAATTGATTCCTGCTATTATTGTTACTGATGGACAAACTCCCATCTTTGGCCAATGAGGACTGCTCTTGTTCTCATTTGAATCGGGTAGTTTTCTTTGATTTCTTGCCTTCGATTTCAAACACATAGAGCATCAACAGTCCATTGTCTGTTAATAGGGTGAGACCTAGAATATACATATTATTTAATCAACAGCAAATGTGTCATATTTAATTTTATAAAATAGAGATATATTTCTCTACCACGTTTTGCTATCAAAACCCCAAAGCTTAATTTAAGTGACAGAGAATAAAAGAATCAAGCCTCACAAATTCTCTAAAAAAACTTATTGTTCTCTTACAAAAATTCACAATCATACAGCAAATTATTGAATAGAGTATCACTTGAATCTATTTTTTTTTACATGCCAATTTTCTCAAAGTTTGGTTCCCTTATAGTGACTGTAAATGACAGCCAGTTTTGATGTAAGCCTCCTATATAATGAATGCTCATTATTGCTTATTTTGCATTTCATCATCACTTTATCCTTCTTAAATTTCCCTTTCATTATCATGGAATACTTTAGTATTGAGTGTGTAAATTATACTAAGTTCTATTGACTGTATTGAATATGTGTTTTACCATATCTTAAATCCCATTACATGTCAGCCATGCTTTCAAACTTTGAAAACAAGAATTCAATTAAGAGGTTACTTTGCTCCTGACAGAGGCCACTCTTGCAGAACTGGATAGCAAAATAAACAGACCTGATTTCTTTAGAGATCAGCCATGCTTATTTGTACAATGAGAATTGAATAGCTGAGTTTTATATCAAAAACATCCTGTGCATAGTTGCTATACCTCTGTGGTATTCTCCCCTCCAACCACTTTGTGTAAACTCTCAGGAGGATTCTCAAAGCTACCCTCTTTAGGGTTTCAAGAGGACCCCAATTGGGGGTATTTGTGTTCTTGGAATATACGTGTGTGTGTGTGTTTGTGTGTGTGTGTGAGTATATATATATATATATATATATATATATATAGCTTTACTTCCTTTAAAAAACATTCCATTTATCATTCCAAAAACTAAGAACTATAGTAACCTCTGACACATCAGATCATTTTCCTGTGAGGAAATCCTAAGGATGATGAACAAAATGGCAGGCATAATTAGTTTAAATGACATGGGATAGACAGTGGAGATGCTTCATACGTCAAAATTTCCTGAGTCTACACTGCATTTTCAGCAGAGCAAAATTAATACTTATGCTAGACTGAAGCCGAGACTCTTCACTCAAATTACATACATAGAAAAATCAATCGGCCTCCCTTATTTTCCTTAATAATATAAAATCCTTTGTCATCAGGTACAAAAGTCTAAGCTTTTCTGGTGTTTCTTTGAAGCGAATACTAATAATATGGTGATGACTCACGTGATCAGACAGTTTTTATAAAGTGCCCACGTGACTATTCTGAGTGAACAATTGTAAACCTGTCAAGTAAAACGCATGGAATTGTTTAATTTGTGGTAAAAATAGCAGCTGTAATTTGCAAATAATGTAGTAGGCTTTAACACCCTGGATATTTGTTCTCTTCAGTGAAATTGTGTGTAAAGATCATAGAAGGCAATTTTAAAAATCCTTATATTGTTTAGGAAAAGAAAAAAATATCAATCACCACTGCCTTTGAATATGAAATGCATAAAATATAATAACTCATGATAGTAATGTCTTATTAACAATGTTCTTTTTATTTGGTTAAAGTGATTTGTTACTTTGTGCTATGTATGTATATCATCAGTGACACCTTTTATAATAATGTCAAATGTGGGGCAAATATTATTTCTTGTGAAAATAAAAGCTGTAGTTCTGAAGAATCTGGAATTCTAATATCATGCACCAAAACCTCAATAACTAGATATTAAACAATGGAAATTATTGGTTTTGAACTCTACCATTAAAAGAAGTTTTTAATGTAATTGATGATGGTGATGGTAGCACAATATTGTGAACATATTGGTAGCACTGAATTATATATTTGAATATGGTTAAAAGGGAACATTTTTGGTTACATATATGTTACTAGAATAAAAATTAAACAACAACATAGAACTGTACAATACAGTGAACCCTAATATAAACCACGGACTATAGTTAATAGCATAATTATAAATATGTTCTTTAGCAATAGTAACAAATATACCACAGTGATGTAAGGTGTAAGCTTGCTTCTTTAACAAAAAATATATTTTTAAAAAAGTTTAATCATCATATATTAAGTTCATATATATGAACTTGTAAGAGAATTTGATATTGCTTATCAAGAATGTTAAATTATATGTAGACCATTTGAATTTATATTTCAATCTGCCTCAGTGAAACAGGATTGTATAATCTGGCAGTTAGAGATTGTTTCCCTTGTAAAACAGTTAAATACTTGCAGATCCTGGGAAGCAGATCATAAGACACTCACTTCCCCATTTGCCTTTTGTAGAGAGAAAGAGAAATCTATATATATAATTCTTGGGTGTCCTTGCTGTGGCTAGGGATCTATCTCTGTGATTACTCCGTATTTCCAGATTGGTTCTGTATTCTTAGAAACTATGGGTAGTGGCCCATAGTTTTTAATAAATCCTTCCCTTCCTTTGAGAGCCTCACCTCCTCTCTAGCTTTCCATTTTAATGGAATAGAAGGAGGTTGAATACATCAGAGTAAATTTTCAGGGATAATCCCAAATTAATTTAGAGACCCTTATTTTATGCCTGTATGCTCTATTCATTTCTCACTAAATTTGCTCCTTATCTCCCATGCACAATTGTCACTTCTTAATAGTGTTAGTGTTTTATCTATACCTGTGTTTCTTATATTTTTAACCTTCAAGATCCCTTTACATTAAAAGTTTGAGGACCTCAAAGAGTCTTCATTTATGTAGATTGTATCTATTATTATTAGCTTTTTAGAAATGAAAAACACAAATTTTTCTTTAAATGCAGAAATGCACGTTTAAAAGCACACCCTCCACTAGCTGTCAGAGCAATGGGTTATCACAGTTCATGTGGCCTCTGGAAAACTCCATGGAACACTCATGAGAAAATGAGAACAAAACTGACAGGTAACCCATTAGGATTATTATGAAAATACTTTGTTCTGTGCTATAATTGCTTTACGTGTTTCTCTTCTGCTCAATAACCCTTGCAGACATGGTGCATATCTTATTTTACTTTATGTTTCCAGAACCCAGTAAAGTAACTGGTTTGTTGTAATGCTTGGTCAATATTTTCTAAGTGAACAAATGTATCATGATAGTAATGTATCCTACATAGTCATTCAAAATGCACACCTCAGAGTCATTATACAGTTAGCTGAATGTCCTTAATATTTTCCATATGTATATATCTATTGCTTTTACAGCAAAGGCAAATTTGGTATTAAAAATATTTGTAGCCAATAAAGGAAAGTTTAATATAATTTATCTTTTCAACTAATAATATATAAAATATTTAGTTTACCAGAAAACCCTCTCCCTGAGCTTTCTATTTAACAAAAAATTTTCTGTATGCTTAACTTTATTCTTTCCCCACAATAAAAATATAAACAAAAATAATAATTATAAAAAATAAAAAGGAGATAACCCTAAAGAATACCCGGGTCCCTATGTGGAATTAGGACCCTCCTACTTTATAAGTCAAGCCCTCAATCTTGAAGCTTGTTTTTGTGAAATTTATGGTTGTAAAGGGGAGGCTAAACCCACCCATAATTATGCTTAGGAGTCACCTTCAGAGAACCTCTTTTGTTGCTCAAATGTGGACTTTCTCTCTGTAAGCCCAACTGTGCAAATAAATTCATCACCCCCCACCCAAGACATGGGAAAGGACCCCCCCAGGTGAGTGAGTCTCCCTGGTCACGTGGGACACGGATTCTAGAAATTAGCCTGACCCTGGCATCAAGGGGTCGAGAATGCCTTTTTGACCAAAAGGGAGGAAATATAGGCAACAAAGTAAGGTTTCAGTGACTAAGGGAATTCAAATAGAGTCAAGAGGCTGTCCTGGAGATTACTCCTATGCAATCTTCAGCTGGATATCCCACATGACCACAGTATGATAAGCCCAAGTCAACAGTAGTCCCAAAAACTCTAAAGAATACCTCACTCACTAAGTTTATTCTTCTGAAACTTAAACCCTCCAGAGAACTCCTATGCCAGCTAAGTCCCAACACCCAGAGGCAATAGCCTGTTCAAGAACATCAATTGTGTCCCCTTTACCCGTTTTGAACATGAACAAGTTAGGATGCTCACTGCCTGGACATCCCTGAAGGTTGGGAAAGTGATCAAAATAGAGAAAGAGGTAGCAACAGACAAGGTGGAATTTTAACAAAGGATTATGAACATTGAATCTCTATATAATTTTCTTTTTCTTGATTGCTGGATTATTAGAATGGCTAGAAGGAAAGAACTGGAATAGTGGAACTATAACCCATAGCATTCTTTGAAATGTGCTATATAGTTACTTGTTAAATTTGTAATTTCAAGGTTGTCACCTTTTTGTATATGTTATATTTCACAATTAGGAAATAACTGAAACTATGGTACTGTAACCTATAACATTCTTGGAAATTTCCTGTATAACTGCTTGTTGAATTGTACTTTGAAGGTTATCACCTTTTTGCCTATATGGTATATTTAACATTAAGGAAGTAACTGAAACTGTGGAACTATAACCCATAGCATTTTGCTCTCTAACTACTTGTTGAATTGCACTTGAAAAATTATCACTTCTATGTAAATATGTTATATTCCACAATAAAAAAAAAAAGTGATAGTATGTTTTGCAAACTGGGCCAGTTACTAAGGATGAACTAAGCCTTTGCTTAATTCACCACCTCCCTATACAGGGCTTATTATTGAAGGCCAATTTTACTATTTTTAGTCTTGTATGTACATCATAGGTTTGGTTTCTACCTAAATCTAGTTGTCAGCTATTAGCATGTATATGTTAAATTCCACTTTTAAGCATTGAAAATTGAAAGAAATACTCTTGATGTTACTTATTAAATGGAAAGGGGTATGTCAGTGTTGTTGTTCTTGTACTGGATCTTGCACCATGAAAAGTTCATTTAATTGACTTTGGACTAACTGAAGTTTATTTTAAATGTAGTAAATTATTTTTGTATTGAAATAACTTTTTGCAAAGAAATAATATATAATGAAATTAATCACTGTTATTTAATGTAAATATTTGCATCTTAAGAGTGCTTTAAAAGGGAAGCATGTCAGTACGTAGAAAATTAAAGGACAGCTCTCTTTTCTCTCTTTTTTCTATCCTCTCCATGTATGCATTTGTTGGCTTAATAAGTTTGAATTTTTATTCACAAAAGACTACAATTAATTATTTTGTTTTCAACTTAATTTCTTACCAACTCTTGAGAAAATCAGTTTCAATAACCAGTACCCACTCACTGCTCTCCATATGTGCATACATGGATCTCATAGCTGTGCATAAATTTAAGTGGTTCTGGAGATCCACAGATGCCATTGTCTCAACATGCAGAGCCCCTTTGGGTACAGCAATGCTGCTGTTACCTCGCAATGTCTGAAGAGCAGAGTTCTTAATGAGGCTTTGATTCCTGGTTCTTATCACCCTGCTTTCCCAGCTTGCCCTGCAGCCATGTCTTCTAAACCTTAGCCTTTTGCCAAAGCCTTGAAGAAAAGCCAAGTTCCACATTAATTCTTTCACCTCCTCTGCTGTATCCCATTCATTTATCACTCATTTCTCACCTCTCCAACTGCAATTTTTTTCAGCACATGCTTTAAAGGTAAACTATCTTCAGATGCTATCTTGAAAATCCCAAAGAAAAAGTAGTTGATCTGTGAAATTTAGGGAATGCATATCAATGTGATAACCAAGCATAAAAAAATTTGACAGAAATTTAATAAGGTGACAGAATTTTCTCAGATAATATTTACCAATCATTACTTAGTTTAAATCTTGCACACCAAGTATCAATGAAATTGAAATGACAACTTTCATTAAGATAAAATCTTCTAACAACTCATAAAGTTATTGTTGAGTGAAATGCTTTAGGTGAAAGAAGTTGACATTAGAAACCTACCTTTGTTCACTGGACACAATTAAGTTTAACAACTTAAAATTAAGATGTCATTGCTTGCATAGCACAGATATAAAAAGTGAAGATAAAATATGTACAATTCAGTAATTTATTATGGATAGAATATACCTGAAACCACTACCCAAGTCATGATCTACATCATGTTCAGAAATTTCAGTGACTACCCCAAAGCCTGCTTCTCTATCAGTACTCATTCTTTATCCCATACGTGAAACAACTTTACTGAATTCTATGGAAATCAGTTCCTCACTATTCTATTTAATTTCTCAAACTAAACATGCATTTCTAAACACTATGGTTTAGCTTTGCCTTTTTAAAAAATTTTACTTTCCATAAATGCAAGCAAATAGAATACTTTATTTTGTTTCTGGCTTTTTTATGTGGCCATGTATTTGTGATATTTTTCCTTTGTTTATGTGACTAATTCTCATTTTTTATTTGCACTACTGTATACTTTTCATTATATGACTTATGATTAATTTATTCATTCTACTTTTGATGAATCGTTGAGTTGTTTTCAGTTTGGAGTTACTGTAAATTATACTTCCATTTCCATTCTTGTACATGTTTCTTGGTGTTTGTGAGCACACGTCTTGAATATATACTTAGGAGTAGTGTTGGGTTTGCACAATGCCTGCATCCAACTTTCCTGGATAGTTCTGGACTGTTTTCCAAACCAGATATGTACATATGGGTGCAGAGATGATAGGCAGAGTGAAGAAAAATGCTGAGATACAGAAGCAACATGATACAGTTAGGACTGGAAAGGGTAGGACTAATCTGAGAAAGAGGAGACTGGGGGGATCCAGCACAGGATAGACTACAAATTAACTGTGTAACCTTGGGCTGTCACTTTAATCTTTGGAAATACTTTGAAATCACTCTTTCACTTGCTTAGCATTTAACTTAACATGAAATACTTCTTTTGAAATTCTGTGCAATGCATTCTCACTTTAATTCCTGATTGTTTTATTTTATACTTTTGCATTTGCAAAAATTTTACAAAAATTCTTGCCTTTCTTCAAAAAATAGAATGTATATTTTTAATACAATCTAAGAAGAATAGCAATTTCTGATTGTTCCTGAATTGTCATTAGAAATTAAGCTATAACTTTATGTACTGTTAGAAATTATTATCCAAAATTACAGAAAAATATTATAATATGAATATGACAAAATTATGTATAATACGTTTATATGTTAAGATGGATAATTAATGCATTAATTAATTTCTGGTGTTTAAATAGAAAAGCAAATTTCTGTGGTTATAACTGAGCAGAATATACAGGTGGATAAAGTTTATAAATACACGTAATAATGAATCATCAGGTATTTTAAAATGAAAATTTCCATGATTCCTGATGATATAATAACCAATTATTATAATTCATTGAGCTGGCAATATTCAACAGTAAAGTAATTTTACTGTAAATGTTAACATTGGAACAAAATATCAGGAACTACATTGTGGAAGCTCAAAAATATTGGGTGGAGAAAAACATAACTGAGTTATTTAAGATTAGAGAAATCTATAAGGGGACAATTAGAGCTCATTTGATCTATTTTGGTTTGTTTTTAAGAAATATAACAAGTTTTTAATCTATTGATATTGACTGTCTATACTGATGTGTAAGGAAAAATATAACAGAGGCTTGGCATTTTTCCCTTCCTTAGAGAGTCCTTAAATATAGAAAATATGAAAGTTATAGTGGCATAACCAGGATATATGGGATAAGAAACATAGTTGAAAATTCTGTTAACTGAAGCAGTGACCTGGAATTTTCTCCCATCACGATGAAGATTGAGTTTCAGGAAAATTCTGCCTCTATCCCGATTATCTTTATCTTCACTTGCTAATACAATATTCTTCTCTACCACTTTGTTGTCCTCTCTTCCACCAATACAAACTGAGTTATAGGTACATTAGGAAAAAATGCATAAAGAGAAAGGAAGTTGTAATATGCAACACTCCAGAAAGAGGTGTTTCCTAAAGTAAGGGTACACTGACATTTTATCTACAGCAATATACAAAATGGATGCCTATTTGTACCAAGGCAGATAAGAACAGTGACTTTGGAGATAGAATAAACCTGGCTTGGAATTTACATCTGCCAGTACCTGATTGTGCATCGTTAATTCAATAATTTAAATTTAAAAAGCCTCAATTACCTCTAGTCTAAAAGGACGATGATGTTTCAAATTTGTGAAACTGTTGTATGGATAAATGAGAAGTCTATGTAGAGTGTTTAGAACAATACTTGACACAGAGGATTTAATTTACTGTGGATGGAGACCAAATATTTAGGCTAAAGTAGAGGCAGGGTTACCAACTAAATAGATATAAAAAAAAGTTCCCACAAGTGCTTCTGATCTATGCTCTTTTCTGTCCCCTGCAGTGTCTGTCTTCCATATTGAAAGCCGTTTCTCTCTACGTAGAACACAAAAGGTAAATTTTTATGGGTATATGTATTTTATTTTACTCTAATTCAATTATATGACACTTTTTTCTCAACATAATTGATCCAGTGATTATTTACAGGTCCCTAAAATTGTAATTAGCCATTGTAAATTATTCATATCACTTCCCTGTATAAACATAATAGTCTCTCAAATAACATTTCATAACAGAATTCACAATGTAATTTATTAGTTTATAGTACATAACTGCAGAAATATATGGAGATAAATCCATTTACAACTTAGTCAAAAATCATTATCGAGGCTTACGTCTATCTAATAATTCAAAGAATAATTGTTACACATGCTATAGAAAGGAATGCTGTCAACCCTTGGAAAAAAAAAAAGCACAAACTTGCATTTTCTATCTTGTATACATTTTAACATCTGTGCTGCCACACTTAGGAGAAATTTTTAGACAAAAATCATCAATTAAGATGTCAATTCTTCATAGATTCATTTTTAAATGGTCTTCTAATTAAGGATTTGATTGAAATTCTGGATTTCTAAGAAAAAGTCTAAAAAAGGCCTTTTTTTGTTTCTTGTGAATTCCCCACTTTTTAAGACTTTCTCCCGAGAGCTGCAGTAAAAAAGGGAAACTCAGTAGTATAAGAGGGGCTAGTTCCACAGTATTTATAGTTAATGATTTTTAATGGTTTAAGGTTACAAACTATTTCATTTTTCTCAATTTCTTCTGGTCAAAAGAGACAACTGGAAAGTATATGTATAGGTGGTGCTAAGTATAGAAGGGTTGAGAAATAGAAATTAGAGCAGAAACAGAATATAGAGTTTTCTGACTAAAAGGTCAGTTGTAGGAAGGCAGGAATCCTTGGCTCCCATTCTCTCATGCTGGCCCTGCCACTAGACCGTGCCTGCCACAGTTAGTGTTCAGTAAATATCTGTTAAAATTATTTTGTGATTATTTGTATGAATAAGTATAAACCTTTGTGTTTTTTTGTGGACCCAGGCATACATTTATCTTTCCATTATTCCACAATATTTTTTATGCTACTAATATCAATAAGGAATTTAAGCAGTGTATTTAGTTCCTAAATATTGGACTATGGACCATAATAAAAACTTTTACATATTTTTACCCCACATTTCTTAAAGCACTCAAAATCTGTTATAAAAAACCATGCTCATGTTCCTTTTATATATTCATTAAAGACATCGTGGGACGTTCACATTTTGCCTTTTTAAAAAAACTTCTGAGGGACACAGCAGGCTTTACCTATTATACAGAACATGCCATCATCAGGATTTTGCCATCTATGCAATGAGCAGTTGTCTCATTATCTTCATACTAACAGAGGGACCCTGTCTACTTACATTTCTTAAAATTTTAGGGTCTCTTGTATTGAAAATGTCTTCTTTTTTAAATAAATTGGTTTGCTTATTTTTATAACCAATTCTGCCTTAACATTGGATTCATATGGCATTTCTTACCTTTAACTAAAACAGAGAAGCACTAAGAAGCAAGTTTTAAGTAGCAAGCTGGAAAACAAAGTTAAAAGCTTCCTTTGATTTTCTTTTTTTTTTTTTCTTGATAGGGCACAAATGGGTTTTTATACTTATACAATAACCTCCTTTCAGCAGCTTGCCCTAAAGCAACATGAAAACACAATTAATACAAAAGCCTACTGTAATAGTGACTCACAGCCAATGAAATTAATAATCCCCAAATTACAACCTCTTTTAATATATTGAGTTTATAAATATTAAAGATATAGTCCGTTTTCACTTATCAGAATGAAAATTTCAGAATCGTGTTTTTTGTTTTGTTTTGTATTGTTGCTATCAGAGTGTTAGCAGGGATCTAGTCCACATTTCTCATTTCCCATGCTCACAGTTTGTTAGCTGTGATCTGGGCTAGAACCTAGAACCTAAGTTTTTAATTTGTGCTCTCCAGCATCCTTTAGCAACAGAGAAGAGGGGGTCTCAGGTAATAATATGGAACACACTTCTGCTGAACCTACTTTTGTGCCCCTAGAATTTATCAGGCTACCTATAATTAATCTTCAGAAAATCTCTTCACTTTTTCAGGAAGGCTTAGTTCATGAACATTCCAGTACAAGAATGCCGGATAGGTTATGGCTAATGTAATTCATTAAATGACTTCAGAAAACATTAATGGGACACTACTGTATGTCAGGCACTGTGATGGGCAGGAATGGAAAGATGCAATCCCTTTATCCGAGATGCTCATGGTTTAGTAGTTACTGCTATACAGGAACTTTGTTATGTAAGTTCCTGTTCTAAGGTCATCCCTCATTCCTCAGCTGATGGATTCAAAATGAATGGCTCACTTTGACATTCTTTCATCTTTATGAAGTAAAAGTCTAGAGAAGCTGGCCCATCAGGAAATTTTAAAGGCAAAATGGATTTCATCATCCTTTGCCAAATTTTATGTTCTTAAGAAACGTGTAGTGAGAACTAACAAGACTGATGCCTAGTCATTACTGGGATAAATGATCTCCTAAAGCCACCTTCTCTGGAAGGCAAATTTTATAACACACCATAAACTATTACTTTTGCAAATTTATATAGCAATGAGTTGCACAGATCACAAACCACTGGCATTTTATTTTTTGAGTGGAATTTACCCATTTCAAATTCACTGGTTAACTTTCAACTTTCCAGTTCATGTTCTGAAGTCCAAGTACAAGAAAATAAAGCATGTGTGAGTTTATATGGCTATATATGTATGTTTTTAATTCCTTTCTTCATATGACAATAAAAATTAAGCATCATTTTTCTTCATTAATAACTTAACCAGTTCAAAGTCAAAAATTCCTGATACCATGCTAGCCTGGGTTAGATCAGAAGTTAGGTAAAAATTACTGATGACATTTTATAAGGAAATAAAGGGTTATATTTTTACTTTTTCTATTTGATCAAATTCATTTTATTACATACAATGTTGTGTAATCTTTACTGATTTCTGAAATATTGCTCAATGAATGAAAAAATTGCAAAAATGTATTAGAGATATTATTGTTACATGTATGCCAGGGACAGCACAGTGCACAATATAGGTAGCTTTCATGCTCTTGAGGTGTTTCCATTCTATTGGAGGAGACAGTCAAAAAAAATAAATGAGCGGGATAATTACAAATTGTAAATTTGATTATAAAAATAAATATGGGTTTTGAAGTAAATAATGACACACTTTATTTGAGGTCAAATTCTTGTAGGAGGTTGGTATTTAAACTATGCCCTGAAAAAGAAAATGAGGGAAAAAATGTGGGAGAAAGTATTTCAGGCATAGTAAGGAATGTCATCAAAAACTTGAAATAGGACAGGAACTAAGGGAATGGGTTTGATAAGGAACACGGAATGAGCATAAAATATGTGGCCAAAAAGGCAGGTAACAGGAAAGTCAGTAAGGGCCTTTCTAGCCAAGGTAAGGGGTGAGAATTCACTTCACGTGGGGAAGCAATTAAAGGATTTTTAATGTGAAGTAAGACATTGTCCCATGTATCTCTTTAATAAGATCACTTTACTCTGAAGAGAATAGACTGAAAAGAAGTATGTGACACACAGAGATTGGTTCAGAAACTGTTGTTGTAGTCTGAATTTTTTTACTCCATAGATTTCTCACTACATGTCAAATCATAAGCTTTCATTTGTTTCTATTGTAACTGTCCCTAGATTCATATGTTATATCTTTATCCTAATTCAGTGATTTTTCTAACTCTTGGAAAAGACCATGGAGTTTAATACAAGCACCATGTCAAATGAGGTGTCTTGTCACTTTGTTTATTGTCATGGATAGAGAATATCAGAGAAACCAAATGTTAAAAATGAGATTTTCAAAGGAATAGCAAAAAGAACAGCCATTTTGAGAGAATGTTTTAATTATGACTGCTAGATTTTACCCAGAAAGTTGAAATATGCCTGTGTTGTAGTATTCTTATAACATGAAAATATATTGGCTCTTTTAGCTTCTTACTTAAAACTAAGTAGTCTTTATCTGTAGACTGTTGTTTATGGTCCCATCTGTCTTGCTTTCTGACTCAGATTTAAGTTGCTGAGATAAAAAAGAGTAAACATATAGCTCTCCATGTAAACTGACTTCAAAATGGAATATGATCAGCAGTTCAAAATAGCTGGAAAAGACATTTTCATATTTTTCTTACCTGTGAACTGTATTATAATTCCATATAAATATCCATGGAAGTCTTATACAATGTGGTTTTGTTTTGCTAAGACCTGCTGAAAGGAGGAATACTGTTTAACAGAGAAGTGATATAATTATAGCTTAGACTTCTGGGACTAGCTGTTTCCAGTTATCAGTAAAGGAAGTAGGAATAGGTGATTTTTTATGTATGCATGGAGCAGGGTGGGTGCAGAGATGATGAAACACCTAAGATGCAAGTAGATTTAAAGTAACTAATTTTCTATTTATTTTATACTTTTTCCATTTTTTAGTTAGAGAAATTGTAGGTTTACAGAAAACAATCATGCAGAGTGTTCAGAATGCCCATATACCACCCTATTATTAACACCTTGCGTTAGTGTGGCACGTTTGTTAAAATATATGAAAGAACATTTTTATAATTGTACTATTAACTATGGCCCATTATTTACATTAGGGTTCACTGTTTAAGTTGCACAGTCCTATGTTTTCTTTTCTTTTTTTTTTATTCATATATATGTATAACCTAAAATTTCCCCTTTCAACCAAATCCAAATATATAATTCAGAACTGTTAATTACACTCCCTTGCCATCAGAGTTTAATGCTCTGATCTCCAGGCTGGAGACTGACCCCAGATAGTGTATTTTAGTGTTAAAGCACTTTCCTCCTCAGAATAGAAGGATTCACAACAGATGCAGTGTTCAATGGCCTTTTCTGGATCCAGTTTTAAATTTCTTAGCCATAGTTTTGTTTTATTTCTTTTAACAATAACATACTATAAATGCTCTTTTTCTTATGCTTATTGTTTATAATCTGTCCTCCCATCACCACTCCCTTGAAGTACATAAACAGTACAAGGTGGGGTCTTTTTCTTTTTATTGCTATATCTCAAATGTCTGATACAGTGCCTGATATGTATTAGTTAATATTTATTGAACAAATAAATGAATTATTTCTATAAATCCCTTAAAAAAAGTAAAAAACATATCACTAAAAACAATAATTATAAAATAGAAACAATGAACTTTGCTTGATAAAAGCTTGTTTTTATCATTCAAAAGACTTATAAGGGGATAGAATGGGGAATTTGTGGGGGTGGGGGGCTGGGGGGTGGAGGGATGAGGAAATCACTCTACCGATTTTGACTGTGATGTTAATTGCACAACAGCATGTTTGTCAAAACTGTATGCAAAAAAGAAGGAATTCACATGTAAATTTTTAAGAAATGAATTAAAAATCAGGTCCATCTTTTTAAAAAGCACACTCCAAATCAATGTGTAAAAGCCTAAAATTATATTCTATGGAGATAAAAGAGAGAATTGAAACATGTTTTTTCACAGCAAATCCCACAAAATGAAGGAGAATTTTTATGTCCGCGGCCATAGTTAGGTAAATAAAGCACTTTTCTTTACCTGGTTCATGTTTCCTTCTTTTCTTTCTGTGATGAAGGCAAGAGCATTGGAAATTTTGTAAAACAATGTTTTTGGACACCTTCTTTGCTATATTTCTTAAATAATTCTTATTAATCACTTGCTGGTTTCTCCCAGCATAAATTGGAAGAAATCCTTGGCCTGAGCCTGATTTTATGTCCAAGGTTATGTGGAAGTACGCAATGCTGAAAAATTAAAAAGAGAAATCCTTGCTGGGCTCTGTGAAGGTTAATGCTGAAAACTGTAGTTTCAAACCAGTTTTGCTTTGATGTATTTTTAAACTTGAAATAATTTTAGAGATTTAAACAAAAGGAGTAGAAAAAAAGGAGGAAAAATTATGATTATTAAGACTAGATTTTGCATGTAAATAGAAAGTAGTAGTAGGTTGCAATTAAATGTGACTTTTTTTCTTTTAATTGATGCTGACACAAAGCTGTTCTCATATCATCCTTGTGAATACTACCAGAGAAAAGGATCTAATAAAGTCTTCATCCTTTAAAATAGTAGCTGATGTAGAAAACAGATCATTTAAAAAGAGATGAAACATGTAATACTAATATTTTAATGAAAATAGTTCAGGGACAGTACAAGTTAACCTTTTTAATAAGAATATATAAATTTTAACAAGATATATGTATTAATAAGACTATATAAATATATAAATAGAATAACATTCTATTTGAAAATAAGGAAAAAATCATCTCGAGGTGTTTTCACTGCCACTAAAAACTTTGAGCTAGTTTTATATTTGGAAAATAATTCAATTATAGCCTCAGCTAACATAAGATTCATTACTGTGGCCCAGAGTCTACACATTATATGCTGAGTTCAAGTAGCTACATACTTGACCTGATGTCAGTATATTCATAAACTTATAAAGAGCTACAAACACATTGGAGTCCTAAATGCAAAACAGTCCCTCAAAGATTTGGTAACACAGTGATATGTATGGGGCATTTAATGTCCATGGAGTAATAGTAATAAGCTGCCACAATTATATAAATTATATAATTATAATAAATAAATTTATATTTATATAAATTATGTAATTATAGAAATTATATAGTGAAATGTTTTCTTAAGAATTATATACTTTAGACTTTAATTTTATGAAAAATGTATTTTTCTTCACTCTCACTTATAGATGATTTGTAGGTTGGGTTTAGAATTCTAGGTTGACAATAAAATTCCCCTTAGTGCTTAGACCTAACTGTTCAGTTACTTCAGTCTTTTATTGTTGTTGCTGACAAGTCAGTTCTCAGTCTAACATTGCAGTTCTCAACCTTTGTTAAACAGAGACCCATTTAAGAACCTAATAAAACTAATAAACGCTTTCTGCATTAAAATTAGTGTATGTGTAATATGTATATAAATGTGTACATACATAGACACACATACATGCACATATATTCAGATACATACATATGCAGATAGTTTGCATGTTACCTATATGAAATATCTATATATATATAAATATATTGAGAGACTCTTACATGATTAGATAGATTAATACAGATTTTATAGAACTGCATGGGATTTATGAAATCATATATGTAACATATGGATTATTTAGGGTCCATAGTTGACAAGGAGACAAGCCCTGAAAGATAAGGCTTTTTATATGATCTGTCTTCTCCATTTGGTTGCTTTTATACCTTCTCTTTTGCTTTGAGTTTCTTAAGTTTTTCTATGATGTGTTTAGATGAACATTTCCTCTTAGTAATAGACAAATGTATGCTTTCAAGCATTGATTTTCTCCACAAATTATATATTTGTTTTGTAGATCAGACTATATGCACCAGGTACTCTTCATATTGCAATATAAAGGCAGAAGGGATAGTATCAGTAGCTTGTACAATGTGGAAAGCAGAGGAGGAATATTTCTAACAGAGGAAAACATTATTTATACTTATTTATTTATCTGTTAAATTATAAATTCAAGGTGATATATAGCACTTACTATATGCCAGGCACTATTCTAAGAGATTCACATATATTAATTCATTTAAAACCTCAGTGTGAGGGAGGATCTAAGATGGCAGCATAGAGAGGAGTGGAAGCTAGTTAGTCCCCCTGGAACAACTAATAAAAAACCAGGAACAACTAGTAAATAATCTGGAATAACTGCAGGGGGACAAATGTGACCATCCACTCTTCATACACCAACATGAATTGGGAGGAATGCCCGAGATCACAGCATAAAATCTGTAAGTAAAAACTGCGGATCCAAGCTGGGAGACCTGTCTCCCCACAACCCGAGCTGCAAAGCCTCATGGTGCTAGAGAGAAGCTCTCTCCCAACAAGCAAATATAGCTCAGATGAGCTCCAACTGGGGTTTTAAGTGGTGAGTGTGAACTGCTCACTACAAGCTATGAATTCCCAACAAGCAGACAGAGGCTTTGGGTGATGACTGACCTTGGAGAGCTGGAGGGTCACTGTGTACTAGCCCTGAAGGGGACTTTCTGTCACTGTTTTGGTTCAGTGGAGAAAGCCTCAGCCATTTTCAGTTCGCAGTGCTCTGACCCAGACAAGAGTGGAGATAGCACAGGCAGAGAGAGATCATTGAAATGCTAATGACCTCTCCCTAGGGGGTCTATCTTCTATAAAAGGAAAGGGTTGGGACCCAGCTCTACTACCTGCCTTCCATTCAGAACCAGACCCCAGAGCCTGGGGGAAAACAGCCATGGGCCATGCCTCCTTACACCAGTCTGGACAGGCTGACAGGCGTCACCTGCTGGGCAGAAAAGCACAGTGATCTGAGGCATCACAGGGTGTAACAATTTTCTAAGACACTCCCTCAGGGAACCAGATACTGAATATTTCTTCCTTCTGGGACCTGAGCCCATTCTGGTCTGGGAAAACCTGATTGGGGTAACCAAGGAAGCCATGCTTAGACAACAGAAAACTACAACCTACACTAAGAAAAATGAAATTATGGCTCAGTCAAAAGAACAAACTTACACTTCAACTGAGATACAGGAATTGAAACAACTAATAAGTCAATTCAAAAAAGTTTAGGGAAGATACAGCAAAAGAGCCGAACCATAAAATGAAAACATTGGGCATACATAAGTTAGAAATTGAAAGTTTGAAAAACCAACTGGCAGAATCTATGGAAATGAAAGGTACAACACAAGAGGTGAAAGACACAATGAAAACATATAACAGCAGCTCTCAAGAGACAGAAGAAAACACTCAGGAACTGGAGAACAAGGCACCTGAAAGCCTACACACAAAAGAACAGATAGAGAAAAGAATGGAAAAATATGAGCAACGTCTCCAGGAACTTAAGGACAAAATGAAAAGCAAGAATGTACATGTGATTGGTGTCCCATAAGGAGAAGAGAAGGGAAAAGGGGCAGAAGCAATAATAGAGGAAATAATCAATGAAAATTTCCCATCTCTTATTAAAGACATAAAAATACAGATCCAAGAAACACAGCATACCCCAAACAGAGTAGATCTGAATAGGCCTATGCCAAGACACTTAATAATCAGATTATCAAATGTCAAAGATAAAGAGATAATCCTGAAAGCAGCAAGAGAAAAAATGATCCATCACATACAAAGGAAGCTTGGTAAGACTATGGGCAGATTTCTCAGTAGAAACCATGGAGGCAAGAAGGAAGTGGGGGGTTATATTTTAGATACTGAAAGAGAAAAACCGCTAACCAAGAATCCTATATCTGGCAAAACTATCCTTCAAATATGAGGGAGAGCTTAAAATATTCTCGGACAAACAGACAAAGACAGAGTTTGTGAACAAGATACCTGCTCTACAGGAAACACTAAAGGGAGCACTGCAGACAGAAAGGAAAAGACAAGAGTGAGAGGTTTGGAAAACAATTTTGGGACATAGTAGCACAGCAATGTAAATACACTGAACAAAAATGACTGTGAATATGGTTGAAAGAGGGAGGCTGGGACCATGTGGGACACCAGAAGAAAAGACAAACGATAAAGACTGGGACTCTGTAACTCAGGGAAACCTAGGGTGCTCAACAAGTGTAATAAAATATACAAATATGTTTTTACATGAGGTGGAATAAATGAATGTCAACATTACAAGGTGTTAAAAATAGGGTGGGATGGGGGAAAATACAATCAATGCAAACTAGAGAGTATAATTAACAGAAACATTGTATTATGCTTCCTTTAATATAACAAAGGCAATATACCAAAGCTAAAAGCAATATGGGGGGGGGGGTGGAAATAGGTGAAGGGTATGGGACTCCTGGCATTGGTGATGTTGTCTGACTCTTTATTCTACTTTAGATTAATGCTGTCTTTCCTTTTGTTGCTTTCTAGCTATCAAGTTTTGTTTCTTTTTTTTCTCTCTCTTTCTCTTTCCTTTTTCTTTTGCCTCTCTGCCTTCTTTGACTCTTCTTCCATCTTTGTGGAAGAAATGGAGATGTCCTTATATAGACAGTGGCGATGGTGCTGAATACAAAATACATGACTATACAGGGAACCCACGATTGTTCACTTAGAATGGAATGTATGGGGTGTGAACAAAACCATCTTAAAAGAAATGAGTTGATGAAGAAACCTTGAGGGCACTATATTGAGTGAAATAAGACAGACACATAAAGGCAAATATTGCAGGGTCTCACTGATATGAACAAATTATAATATGTAAACTCATAGAAATTAAATGCAAGTTATAGGATATAGAAGGAGGCTAAAGAATGGGGAGCAGTTGCTTATTATGAGCAGAATGTACAACTAGGATGAACTTAAATGTTTTGAAATGGACAGGGATGATGGTAATATGTTGTGAGAATAACTAACAGTGCTGAATGGTGTGTGAAGGTGGTGGAAAGGGTAAGCTCAGAGTCATGCATGTCACCAAAAGGAAAGTTGGAGATTAAAAGATGGTGATGTATAAAACAGTGAATCTTGTGGTGGACAATGTCCATGATTACTGTACAAATATTAGAGATGTCTCTCACTAAGAACAAATGTATGACACTATAACTAGAAGTTAATAATAGAGAGGCATATAGGGAAAAATACATACCTATTGCAAACTATTTACTACAGTTAGTAGTATTTTAACATTCTTTCATCAACAGTAACAAATGTACTATACCAAAAGTATGAATCAATAATGGAGGGGGGTGTGGTTAGGGGTATGGAAGGATCTGAGTTTCCTTTTTTTTTTGTCTTTATTTCCTTTCTGGAGTAATGAAAATGTTCTAAAATTGAAAAAAAAATTGTGTGGATGGATGCACAGCTGTATGATGGTACCATGGGCAATTGATTGTACAATTTGGATCTTTGGATAGTTGTATGATATGTGAACAATCTCAAATATATATATATATAAAATAAATATATATATATAAAATTATATATATATATAAAATTATATATATATATATAAAATAAATGCTAAAGATCTGTAACAACTTAAAAAAAAAAACAAAAAAACAAAAAACCTCAGTGCAATCCCATGAGGTATATATCATTATTATCCTCATTTTACAGATGGGAATATTGTAGCATAGTTAAGTAACTGATCCAAATCCTAACTGGTGAAAAACATTGACAGATGAATTCATACAGTCATGTTCTAGCTTCATGCTCCTAAACATGCTAGGCTATGTCTTATGAGTGAGTTTAAAGAATGATGATAATTTGGTGTGGCTGAAATATTGAGTAGAAATCAAGATGTGTAGTCTTTGAAAAATTCACATTTCAGCTCTTCTCTTGCATGTCTTAGAGTGAAACAGTTTCTACAATGATTTTCTCTTCAAAAGTATATATTAATCTCCTTTTCACTTACTCCAGAACAAAACAAAACAGCAAACAAACTGAGTTCATGTAATGAGACCATACTTTCCATTTGGCCTGGTAACAGAGTGACGTCTAGCATAGGGTCTGACACTCGCTGTCATTTATATTATTCTGAAGCCAACTAAAGGATAGCCCACTTGCAAAATGACCCCTTTTCCTTGGTGATGTTAAAAAAGGAAAGTGAAGCATTGCTGAGTAGTTTCCCAAGGATAATATTTTTCAGATTATTGAATTAGATTTATTACAGGATAGTATTGGTTAGACCACCATCCTCTATAGGTTTATTTCGTTTAGTTGTTATTGGTTTACTCATTAGTTAATCAATGTTTAATGTTTATTAAGTGTTGAGGCATAAAAATAGGGGAAAGCTTATGGAGGTGGATGTAACAGTCTCAATATGAAATTTGCATATACATTTTAACGGTTACTCTTTAAGCCAAATGATCACAGACTAATTTGATCTTAAACTTGGAACACACTTTTAAGTTGATCCTCCCTTTCAGTGCAAGGCTCTCTTTTATTTTATGCTGTGAAAACTCTGAATTGCTATACTTTTTCTTATTGTTAATATTTTACATCTTCTAATCAATAGCTTTTATGTATTAGCACCATGTGTCTGTATTAATGAAGAATAATACTTTTTGAGATCTAAATATAAAATAAATCAATGCACTATTTTAGGCAAAAAATAAGGGAATAATGATATGCTAGATTCAAATCATAGAACTGATTTTAGACTTTAAAAGAAAATTGAAGTTTTAATAAATGGATCCTAAAATAGCAAGTCCATTAAATCAGTACTTGGTTCATACAAATGCATGGAAAGAAATATTTATTAAAACTTAAGAAAGTGTAGGATGCAAAGAGAAATATTCTTCATCAGGAATACTGAATATAGGATGTCTGACTTTTCATTGTAAAAAATGATTAGTCAAAATATAAGCCAAGACTGATTGATTAGATAAATTCAATTCAGAGAATGGCAAATGGGGAGGTCATTTTGTCCTCAAGCTAGGCTAAGTTTCAAAATGCAACTTTTCAAATAATAGACTTGGTAATTTGTCTGGTTTATCTGTTGTTGTATTCTTAGTACCTACAGCAGTACCAGACACATAGGTGGTATTCAATAATTAATGGGTTAATCAATAAAAAAATATATATCAAAGAAACACACAGGTTATTGCTGCAGATATAACCAAACCTGAGAAAAATTTCCATTTTAAAGTTAAAGTCTACATTATGAAAAATATCAGTATATATATGTTAATTTTAAAGTATTCAATATTCAGATATTTAGCTAGAAGGCTGATAATAGCAGTTGTATGATTTAGGGATTAACTTTAAAAAGCTAGAGAGCTTGCTGTTTTGGAAACTGTAATTTTTGCAGAGTATTGTTTTAATATAGTAATTTCCTATGCATAAAGTAATTGCAAAGCAGTATTATCCCACAAATGTGATTTCAAGACAGATTTTCTCTTATAGTTTGAAAATTTTTAATGTAAAAAAGGAACATCAGTATGACTTTTGTATGAACAATTGTATGACTGTTATTATTCAGTTGTCATATGACTCTTAAAATGAAAGTTTCATTTTTATAACATTTCTGAATTTATCTTCACATCTGTTATTGTTTAAATCCTTGAATAATGCATGAAAAAGGAAAGTAAATGAAAGAACATCTCTCCTTCCAAGTTTATCAGTACTCAACTTTGGGTTCAATAGCAGTATACACTTCACTAAAGCAGTGTTAATTAAAGAAGCCACATGGCACAGCTAGAAGTTTTGTTAAATTGTATTAAAAAAAAAAAAAATAGAGTGATTGCCTGTAATTCTGGAATGATCACAACATCACTGCCACTTTTTAATACCTTTTCACTCTTTGGAGAGGGAATGATATCCAAGGAGGTACCAGCTTTTGCAATCATTTGTTTGTTTATTCACAATTATCCGTTCAACAAAGAGTTATTGAGTGTTTATTATGTGTTTCAAATTCTCACTTTACCCAGGAAGGTTAGCTATAAGAATTTATCTTAAGGGAACAATCTTGAAGAGAAAAAAGTTTTAATCCAGAGGGTCTTTATAGCAGGAAAAAAATAAAGAAGGAAAGAAGGGAGGAAGGGAGGGAGGGAGGGAAGGAGGGAGGAAGGAAGGAAGGAAGGTAGGAAGGAAGGGATGGCTGGTGGGCAGGCAGGCAAACTACAGTTCTAACAAAGGGAAATTAATTAAATGTACATTTTAAGTTAAATAGCATCATGCCTTGAAAATTATTTTGTGCAATAATATTCATTAACAGCAAGTCCATTAAATCAGTTCATTCAAATGCATGGAAAGAAATATGTAATAAAACTTAAGAAAGTATAAGGATGCGAAGAGAAATATTCTTCATCAAGAATACTGATGTTCATAATATCTTCCTAAATGAAACTTATATGTTGAAAAATAATTTGTAGAGTACTAGCATAATAACATATGTACAAATATATAAAAAAATTACTGTTTAAATCTATAACAGAATTAATTGTTTTTGTCTCTGGTTGGTGAGGTTATGGGAGAATTTTATATACTTTTGTAAACTATAGCTTATATGCAAACAACAAATAGCCCATTATAAATCTGTATTTACTTTGTAAGAGAATTATAGGAAATATACATGGAAAGCTGAGTATATGGAGATTAAGGGAATTTATGAACTCTGGTTAGTATTTAATTTACTCTGTTCACATTTGAGGGGATGATATTTTCCTTACTCTGTTCTCCAAAGCTAATATCCCCCTGCTATTCTACCAGATGTTGACATTTTTTTCTCCTAAATTTCCAATGAATATTCAGAAGAAGCAAAAATTAGTATTACATTAGCAATATAGTGTCCCTAAAGAAATACAGTGAGTCTTCTTTTGGGGCTCCTCTCTGTTGCTGTTGTACCTGTCCCATAATAATTGTCTGCCTTGCTTTCCTGGGCAAATAGCAGTAAAGTTACATGCAACAAGTAAAGTAAAATACAAATTGAGGTCCAAAAACTAAAAACAGGAAGGGGATCAAAATGTTGAAAGAGAAAAGGAGAGATGCCCTAAACATTTTCTGTGGTAAAGGCAGGTTCGGTGACTTGTTGAAGTCAATTATAGGGATATAAACAATGAAAATTAGAAAAAAAAAAATGTGTGAGGCAAATCCTAAAACCATGTTTATGTCAGTTTCTGCATAAGCTCTACCATTGTGACCGTAAACTCTTTCTTTTGAGGGAAACTGTGCAGGTTTGGAGTGATAGCCTCCCCTCTTCTTTTTTATTTTTTCATATCCTTTTGAGGAAACTGGAGAACAGACTGATCTCGTCGTGAAATTCTTCTTTATTTCCTGCTGAGAATTTACTCTCAGCATAGTGTCTCTCAAAGGGAAATTGAGTGCTCTGTCAGTCTACAGTCCATCCTGATTTACTGGGATAAGTGCCTTTGTTAGCTGCCCCCTAGGAAGGCCTGAAAGCATTCTCTTAAGACCTTTAACCTCAATAGCATAGCCGTGAGCGGCTCTCTGAAGTGCACATGACTCATAAAAGAACCAAATGTTCCGATTAGAAAACCATCTTGAGGATTTGGTATTGTGTGGGAATTGTGGGAAGTTTTATGATGCCCAGAGCATTCACTGCCATCTCTGGACTTTCAGATAAGAACTCCATGGAAATGGCAAAAAGAAAAAAAAAATAAAAATAAAAAAAGAAAGTTGAGATTTAGTTTAATTCTGAAACATTATGATAGTCAATATTTTTTTTTTTTTTTTGCAGTGTTCTTATCTTTATCTACAGATTTTAAAACATTTTATATACAATTCTTTGGATCATTTTTTATGTGTAGTGTGTATTGAAATTTTTTGGAGATAATTATAGATTCACATGCAATTGTTAAGAAATTGTACAGAGAGATTCCATGTACTTTTTACTGAGTTTTCACCAATGCAAAACCATAGTACAATGTCACAACTAGAATTTAATATTTATACAACTCACTGATCTTATTCAGATTTTCCCAGTTCTACTTTACTCATTGTGTATATGTATGTGTGTATATTTAGTTCTATATAATTTTGTCATATGTGTAGGTTCTTGTATCTACCACCACAGTCAAAATACAGTTCTATCACAACAGAAATCCTTCATATTGCCCTTTTATAACCACATCCACCTCCCTTCTGCTACCCTTCCCATCTCCACCCCTAAGCTCTGGCAACCACTAATCTCTTCTCCATGTCTAAAATTTTGTCATTTCAAAAAGGTGATATAAATGGAACAATGAAGTATGTCATCTTTAATCACTGATATCTTTCACTTTGTATAATTTTCCTGGAAATCTATCCAAGTTGTTAAGTGAACCAATGATTCATTTCTTTTTATTTCTCAGTAATAGTCCATGGTATATATGTAGCACAGTTTGTTTAACTGCCTGTTGAAGGACATGTGGGTTGTTTGCAGTTTTGGGCTATTACAAATAAAGCATTTGTATACAGTTTTTTTGTGTGAACTCAAGTTTTCATTTCTCTGGCATAAATGCTTAAGAATGCAGTTGCTGGATTGTGTGGTAATTGCATGTTTGTTTTTACAAGAAACCTGCTAAACTGCTTTCTAGAGTAACTGTACCATTTTGCATTCCCACCAGTGATGTATGATTGATCCAGTTTCTCTATACCCTCACCAGCACTTGGTATTTTTAGTCATTCTGTTAGGTGTGTAGTGGTATCTCATTGTTGTTTTAATGTGCAGTTCCCTGATGGCTAATGATATTGAACAGCTTTTCATGATTTATTTGCTGTCTGTGTATCCTCCTTGGTGAAATGTCTCTTCCTCATTTTCTAATTGGATTTTGTTTTTTAGATGTTGAGTTTTGAGAATTTTTTTAATCTAAGACTAGTCTTGTGTCAAATATCTGGTTTGCAAAGTACAAGGCTAATTTTTTTTTTCTTCATTAGAGAAGTTGTGGTTTTACAGAACAATCATGCTTAAAATACAGGATTCCCATATACCACCACACTACCAACAACTTGCATTGTTGTGGAACATTTGTTATTATAACTGATGATAGCACCTTTTTATAATTGTACTATTAATTAATAGTACAAAATCATTTCTTATATAAGGCTTAATTTTGATTTGCACAACTTACATATTTGCACATTTTACAAAATATTCATTCAAAAACGATAATGATGATGGAAATTAATTATATTTGTGTAAACTATTAAGCTTACAAAGTACTTCTGTGAGTTGCTGTTCTTTCCATTTAGTCTCCATAATAGCTCATTGCAAAGACAAGGTATTTTCTTATTTCTGTTTGACAGAATAGGAGCTGAGAACCATAGGAGTTAAATCATCTTGTAAAAATTGTAATGAGAAAATATTAAAGTCAAAAAGAGAATTAGGTACCCTAATTCATTACTTATGTCAGTGTAGGTTATTGGGTTTCTAAAATACGCCAAGTTCTGTGCTAATGGCTCAACTGTGACTGGATTAAAAGGAAGGAAGAAGGAAGGAAGGAAGGAAGGGGTAAGGAAAGGAAAGAGTAAAGGAGAGGAGGAGGAAGGGAGGAAGGAAGAGTGAGTTGGAGGGTGAAAGGAAGGGAGGGTGAGAGGGAAGGAAAGGAGGGAAAGCTGATCTATTGCTGAAACTACATAGTTCTGGCTTTATCTGATTGAGATGTTTCTAAACAGTTTGATTAAATTGACTTTTATGTATTTATCAGTTAATTAATTTATTCTTGCAAATAAAAATAGATTTATGTAAATACTGTTGAGTAAAGTCTTCATAGAGAAGATTACAGTTGCATTTACTCCCAGGGAGACTGTTCTAATAGATAAAATATATATCTATCACAATCACTAAAATTAATGCAAAATTCCAACTGTGAACAGTGCTACAACATTGAAGACATAATGTAATTACAGTATATAATAGATGGGCTTGATCCAGTCTGGGAATATCTGCACTGAGGGAGTGATAAGCTGAGATTTGAAGACTAAGAGGGGGTTAACCAGGTGAAGAACACAGATTGGAAGGTAGAGCAAATACTACAGATGAAAGGAATAGCACATACAAAGTCTCCAAGTCTAGAAACAATATGATACTTAAAAGGCACTGGAAGCCAGCATTGGGACACTGGCTAAAACTCAAGAAGTGAGGTGCTGGGCCTTAAAATAGTCATTTTAAGGATCCTGGCCTTGACCACAGGTCAAGGAATGGGTAGCTATTGATGGTTTACATGATTTAAATAATGGGATTTGAATTTTTTAAATATTGCTTTTTCTGAAGAATGGAGATTGGGTTGGTGGTCAGCAAAAGTTAATGTAGACTAGCGTGAGAGTGTGGTTGTAAAAACCTTGTGGACCACACTCCCTTTATCCAGTGTATGAATGGATGAGTAGAAAAATGGGGACAAAAACTAAATGAAAAATAGATGGGATCAGGGGGATGATTTGGGTGTTCCTTTTTACTTTCACTTTTTATTCTTATTTTTATTCTTTTTGGTGTAAGGAAAATGTTCAGAAATAGATTGGGGTGATGAATGTGAAACTATATGATGGCACTGTGACCAGTTGATTGTACCCCATGGATGATTGTATGGTATATGAATATATCTTAATAAAACTGAATTAGACAAACAAATGAACAAAAAGTTAATGTAAACATCAAATTATGGCTAGTCCCAACAAGAAATGATGGCTGTTTGGGCTGGACTATTTGTTACTGAGATGGAGAGAAATTCATAAATTTTCTATATATTTAGGAGGTAAAACCATGGAACTTGGTAAAGTTTTAGAAAGGGAATTGCAAAAGAGAAAAGTGTTAGAAAGGACTCCTGGATTTTAGGTCTGTATAACTGGATAAATAGTTATGACGTTTATTTAAAACAGGGAATTCTGTATCAGAACACTCTGGTTTGGTGCAGTGGGGAGTGGAGCAATGATCCTTAGTTCAGTCTCACAGAGGTTTTCACTGTCTTGGAAATACCTACATTTCGGAAGGCAGTTTGATATGTGTCTTTGACCCACTGAGATGGTAACTATGCAGAGACACACACATGTGAGACATTGGCATGTGGGTGTTAATTGAAGTATTGGTGATGGAGGATATTTCTTAGAGTAAAAGGAGCAGAACTAAGCTTTCATTTAATATAAAGAAGAGAATGAACCAGCCAAGGATAAAGAGAAGTAGCCAGAGGCACAGGAAAGGAAATAAGAGATTGCTGTCTCTGAGAAGCTGAGGTTCAGTAAAAAAGGAGTGTCATCATCAGTACAGTGTTAATGGGAGGCAAGATAAAAAAAAATAAATTTAGTAGTACAGAAGTGATTAGAGACCTCAGGAAGCACTGATTTGATAGAGTGATGGGTGAGGCAATACAGGGGAGCAGGTGGGAGACCAAGAAAGAGAGCATGGTCTTTGGATGTCTGAGCCATCTCTTAGTTAATTAGGATAGAAAAAAATGTCAGATAAAATAATTAATATTTATTGTGAACTTAGTTACTTAGCATTATACCAACTTGGGTATTCCAGTACTAGATTATTATTATGCTACAGTACAAATTTCTTTTATTCACTTCAGTATCTTATTTAACATCAGACTGCAGCCTATTATGGATAAGTTAACTTTTAAAAATCCATTATGCACTTCAAAATTAGTTCCATAATTGTATTATCACTATGGAAGAATTGGCTACATTTCAGCATAAAATATAAATGGATCTGACTTTTCTCATTAATATTTGATGCTACATGGTTTAATATTGAATTGAAGCAGAACCCTGAGGTGGTCATGAAAGGACAATTTATAAATGTGAATTTAACCAGGGAATGATAAAATAAATTTTAGTTTTAGTTCTTCTAGATCAATGTGGCTTTCTGGATGCTTTTGATCTACTTAGAAAGCATATTCAATTAAAAGTAGAACATTTTCATTACCAAGATAGAGAAATCATCAACACCTCCCTGCTGAATATTATTCAACAAAAAATGGATCATGGTGAATCAACAATACCCAATCTTTCTACACATACCTCCAGCCTCTTTCCTTAGCAATACAATTGAGAGGAACTGACGTATTTCTGAATCCACATTTCTTCCAAAGGGAATTGACAGGCTCTGTCCACATGATCAGAGTTTAACATTGTCAAATGGGTTAGTTCTATTAGTTCTATTCACCTTTCTTGTCTTTTCTAGCAAGGAATACTATTTGTTGGCTTTCTTGCTCTGGAATGATAAATGCCTAGTAATAAATTGCTTTGCTTTTTTATGTGGAACCACAGTGTGAAGTTGGATATTTATTGTGCTTATTTTTTTTGAAAATGGAGTTTCAAAAGCACCAGATTTACATAACATCAAATAATGTCATCTACCACCAACTAAACTGAAGGTTTATTGTAGCAACCCGAAAGCTGTTTTAAATAGGAAGAATGGTACCTGCAGGCCATTTTTGTTTTGACATCCTAAAAGACCTTGGGAACTGAAGCATAGTGACTTATGGTATGGGGTCAGTTCTTCTTTAAAAATATCTAATTTGGACTATATGGAAGATGCAATACTGGCTACATAGCTTGTGGAGAAAAGTGCAAAATGACAAAACAGAGCCTCTTGATCAAAAACTATTAAGAATTTCACCAAGCACAGAGACTTTCCAAATGTGGTCTCCGAGTGAGTGTGCGGGTTGCCTATGAAGTCACCTTTGGGTGACTTTCTTAATTCTAAGAAAACTAATCTAGTATCTAGAAGTCCACTCCAGAGGAAATCTAATACCATGTTCCATAATTATCACTAAGATAATAACCCATACTCCTTTCCCAAAGAAGATGAGCATTCTTACCCTCGTTAGACTTTTATGAATGAAATATCTATATGATTTCCACACATATCTGCTACACTCATTTTTCCATCTGCTTTTCCTGGTATTGCATGTGATCAAATGATCATGGATCTTCTGTTAGTAAAGATCACACTATTTTCAGAGTATATTTTGCAGCTCCTTTAGATGTAAGACTTCCTTTTATGTAGTTTTAAGGTCCTTAGTTCTAAAAATCAAGTAACATTCTCACAGTTGTAAGCAGAAGGGCTCTCACCTCTCTTATGCACTGAAGCCTAGTTTTGCCCAAACTATCTTTCATGAGTATTTCATCCAAACCCATGGCCAAATCAGGTACATGCCGGAAATTTAACATTGCAGAATAAAATGAACTTTGAGCATAAAAATGAAGTGTTAAATGGTGTATAAAATTGAAGCAGCCTTTTTTAGAGCATGGGCTTGCCTCGGGCTCTGTATGCTATCAGGAGAGCACAGAGTGTGGATACTTCGCAGGTTCACAGAAATTGTAGTCCTGTCTGAGAAATTGTAAAGTGAAAGAGATAGGTGAGAGTGAAAAACCCTCAGGACATCCTAGCCCCCTGACTAAAGGCTATTCTTAATTCTTGTCAACTTAGTAATAAACATTCTTTAAGAAGATTGTTAATATATGTATTCCAAAAAAGAAACATTAAAATTAGAAATTCTGTTGAATTCTGGCTAACCCAATCATCTGAATTGAAATTCAGTCTTTAATGATTGAAGCTAATCCTGTTGTTGATATGAATGGAAAAGACCCTTTTATAAACATATCAGGCTCCTTTAAAATGTGTAAATAAAAGATTTTAAAGACAGTAAAAGAATGGGGACCTAGGGCAATTGCTAATTAGCATGGCTAAAATCTATGCTTTTAAATTGGTTGGTTTTTGTTTGGTTGGTTTGTTTTTAACATTCAAGAAGAGGTCTGTGCTCCTCCCCCCAAAAAAGACAAAAAAGGAATGTATTCTCTTCCATTCTGATGAAACAGTAAAAGTATACACAGAAATAGATGTCTGTGTTTTTTCACTGCAATCTCAACAGCGTATGAACTGAGCTCCTCATATGCATTGACTGCACTGATATATAGTTTGTGTTGTATTCTGTCTATTCAAACACCACAGAGGACTTTTTAAAATGTTGAACTAATGCTAAAAATATCATATCCAGAAAACTGTGGCTTCCCAGCTTGACTAGTCCTAATGGCTGTAATAATGAAGAGTAGTTGTGAACAGACCTGAGATGAAGGCAAAGAGGATCAGAAGAGACATAGTTTGAGAAGATGTTTTCCCTATTTAAAATATGGTAATTTATCCTCTAATGAACATTTTATGAGATAGAGTCTCATTACTTATCAGAATTTGAGACCATGATAGCCTTCCTAATTACACTTTTAATGGCAGCAGCATGATGGAGATGGAGCTTATAGGCAGAAGCAAAGTCAGGATATAATTACTCTGGCTCTTGAGCAGAGTGGGAAAGACACTTGTCTCAGAACTACCCTTACGACAAGCCCTACGTTATAGCACATCTTGAAAGAACAGCAATAGCAAACAGGATCATTAGCTGTTTTTAGCAGTATGTCCTTGTACTAGCATTTTATGTTTCCAACAAAGCAGATAGATTTGTCACAGTAATGACAATGTTCTTTTTTCACTTCTTGGATCTGTGAGATATTTTAGAATGAATGGATATTAAATAACTAAGTATATAGAGTATGTGTGCCTAGTATATGAAATCCCTAGCGTGCCTAAACTGAAAAACATGAATAGAGATTAAAATTTCAGAATTACTTCCTCTTTCCCAAGAAATAATGCAACATGGTGCCATTTTTAAAAGGCGATTCTCTAATGTATTAAGTATCATACATTACCTGAAAGAAAGGCTGGTTTGCAAAGGCTTATCTTTGCACTTTTGGATCTCTTGCTCATCAATGGTCAACCTGAAATCAGGACAGTGTCTATGAAATTAAACTGGAAAAATAAAGTAATAAAGTCAGTAAAAATAAAAGTGAAGGCAGTATGGCAGATTAGAGACCCTGAATGACCCTCTAAACTGAAAAAAATCTAGATAAAATAGTTTCAAATTACATATATTTAAGCAAATCCACAAGCTAACATAAAATTAAACAATCTGCAGATCCTCCAAGTAACATGAAGGCAGGAATCCTCAAGTAAAGGAACTTGAAAGTCATCAGTCATCCAGAACAATTCTGCTAGTCCCTGGTGATCTTGAACCTCTGCTTTGAGAGCCCTTGTGTTGAGAGTCCGGGTCTTCCCAATCTGGGTTTCAAATAGGGAGCACATACATATACTATTGGGACATCAAAGAGCTACAGGCTTGGTGTAAGAGTTAAGAAGAAAGGAATCCCTCTGTGAGAAAAAGAAGTGCATTGCTGGCCTTGACTATGAGACCTGGTGGAGGGAAATAAATTTACCCTGAGAATGCATAGTTACCAGGCAACCCTAAAGCATATTTGCAATTACACTACCCCGGTGGTCTGAAAAAAACTTCAAGGTATAAATATAATTTCACACATCTGCAGTCAAATGGTGCCCTCATTTGTCTGGTCGAAGCAAATTAAAATTTCTCTGAATGAATTCAGGATTCACCGACATTCAAATATTTCCATAGGCAAACTAATATATAAACTGAGAGGCTCATATTTCAACATATAAAAATAAGAGAAAATAAAGCACCATTAATGAAATAATAGGTATAAACATGTCCTACAAGTTCTCATATATTAGAACTTTTGGACACAAATGCAGCATAAAACATAAATTAGCAGTGATATATTTACTTAATTTATGTAAATGTACATAATTTAATAATGAAAATATTACATTTACATAATAAGGAATATTTTATATTATGAAAAAGCAGATAAAAACAAACAATTTTTGAGATTACAGAAATAATATTTAACAATATGAAATTCAGGAAACATATTAAACAGCAAGTTAGGCATAGCTAAATAATAGAAGATAGACCCAAAAAACAGTTTAGAGGGATAAATTAGGAAAATACAAAATGTCTCCATATAAAAGATATTAAAGAGAGATCAAGAAAGTCCCTGCATCCAAGAATTTCTTTAGGTGTTAGAGAAAATGTGAAAAAGCAATTTAAAAATTTCTGTAGAATTTACCAGAATAGTGAAAAGACACATACGTAGATCTTCCCAACAAATCTCAAGCATATGAGGGTGACATTGCAGCATATTAAAAAACAAAACTCTTGTGTGTGTGTGTAAGTGTGTGTGTGTGTATGTGTATGTGTGTGTGTACAGAGAGAGAGAGAGAGAGAGAAGGAATGAGGATGAGAGAATGGATCTTAAAAGCAGCCACAGAGAAAAGACGATCACCTTCAAAGTATGTTGATTTTATTGAGGGTTGACTTCCGAACAGCAACAAAGTAATTCAAAACTACCAAAGATATAGTATCTTCAATATATCTTTCTGAATATTTTTTATTCTGAAAACATATATATATACCAAAACATTGTGCATTTTAACCACTTTCAAGTATATAATTCAGTGGTATTAATTTCTTTCACAATGTTGCGCTACCCACCACCACCACCAAAAACATTCCTAGAAACAGAGTATCACCTCACAGTTATAAAAGTTATATTCAGAATTTGAAACTCAGATTAAACACTTCATTTAACAATTCTCATTTTGTATGAATCTAAGTAATTGGTGCCTTAGCCCCAAACATAACATAAAAATTGACAGAATCATAGGAAGAAATTGTGGGGTATTTTATCATATTTATTTTCCAAAACTTATTTCGGTTGGATTCCTAGATATTTGATTCTTTTACTTGCCACTGTAAATGGATTTTTTTTTCTTGATTTCTTCTTCTGATTGTTCACTGCTTGTGTATAGAAACATTACTAATTTTTGAGTGTTGATCTAGTACCCCACAACATTGCTGAATTCATTTATTAGTTCCAGGAGCTTTGTTGTAGATTTTTCAGGATTTTCTATATATAGGCTCATGTCCTTTGCAAATAGGGACAATTTTCCTTCTTCTTTTCCAACTTGGCTGCCTTTTATTTCTTTTTCTTGCCTAATTGTTCTGGAAAGAGCTTTCAGTACAGTGTTGAATTTAGTGGTGACAGTGGGCATTCATGTCTTGTTCCTGATCTTAGAGAGAAAGCTTTCAGTCTTTTGCCATTAGCTGTGGGCTTTTCATATATGCCCTTTGTCATGGTGAAGTTTCCTTCTATTCCTAGTGTTCCAAGAAGGAGTGCTGGATTTTGTCAGACATTTTTTTCCTGCATCAGTTGAGATAAGCATATGTTTGTTCCCTTTCATTCTGTTAATGTGCATTATATTAATTGATTTTCTTATGTTGTAATTCTCTTGCATAACATGTATAAATCCCACTTGATCATGGTGCATAATTCTTTTAATATGCTGTTGTATTCTATTTGCTAGTAGTGTGTTGAGGATTTTTGCATCTGCAGTTCATAAGAGGTATTGATCTGTAATTTTCTTTTCTTATGGTATCTTTATCTGGCTTTGGCATGAGGGCGATTTTGGCTTCATAGAATGAATTAGGGAGTATTCTCTCCTCTGGAATTTTTGGGAGAGTTTGAGCAGAATTGGAGTTAATTCTTCTTGGAATGTTTGGTAAAATTCCCTTTTGAAGCCATCTGGTCCTGGGCTTTTCTTTGTTTTGAGATTTGTGATTCCTGATTCAATATCTTTACTGGTAATTTGTTTGTTGATGTCTTCTATTTCTTCTTGAGTCATTGTAGGTAGTTTTCATATTACTAAGAATTTGTCCATTTCATCTAGGTTATCTAATTTATTGATGTACAGTTGTTCATTGTATCCTCTTATAGACATTTTTATGTCTATAAAATGGATTTGGTCTATAAAGTGGAGTCGGTAATAATGTCACCTTTTTCAGTTCTGATTCTCATTATTTTTAACCTCTCTTTTTTTTAACTTGTCAGTCAAGCTAAAGGTTTGTCAATTTTATTGATCTTTCCAAAGAACCAAATTTTGGATTGTTTATTCTGTTGTTTTGTTGTTGTTGTTCTCTATTTCAATTATTTCCACTCTACTCTTTGTTATTTTCTTCTTTCTGCTTGCTTTCTGTTTAATTTGCTCTTCTTTTTCTTCCAATTTTGAGGTTAGGTCTTTGATTTGAAGTCTTTCTTATTTTTCAATGTAAGCATTTGGAGCTATAAATTTTCCTCTCAGCACTGCCTTTACTGCTTCCCATAGGTTTTGGTACATTCTATTTTCATTTTCATTTTCCTCAAGATATTTCCTAACTTCCCTTGTGATTTCCTCTTAAACCCATTTGTTGTTTAAGAGACTTAGAGGAGAGCACACCAGAGAGGAGTTTCCTAAGTCACTCTTACCTCACTGAAACTGGACCAAAGACCCACGAAGGTGGCACAGAGTGGTTCCAAAATACCAGGAAGGGTGTCAAGATCTCCTCCATGGCTCCCCAAAGCTGAGCTTTCTTGACTTGCTCAGCAAATACAGCCCCTCCACTAACTATCCCCTTCAGCATTGAGGAAGTGCAATTTCTTTAAGTCTCCTCTGCAGGTTCCTTTGCCCACTCTCTGAGCTGGGCCTCCAGCAATCTGAAGTTGCTAATCAAAAGCTGTGATCAGTTATCAGCCATGCCCACCCCTGGTCTTGGGAAGGGGGTTTTTATGTCCCTTTCTGTCACCAGTGAGTTAGCCAGGGGCTGGACTGCACTGCGCCCAGCCACGGGAGTGGGGGATGAGTGCTGGTAACCACTGAGCAGAGAGAGCAATTTACTCTTTTCTTTAACCACAGTTTACCAGCCTCTTCTTCCTGCTCTTCTCTAGATGCCATACGTGTTCTACTAGCCTCCAGAGTTTCAAAATAGTTGTTTCAGACAGTTCCTTCCTCTTTAACAGTTGTTCTGGTGGATGGACTGAATCCTGGAGCTCCCTACTCTGCCATCTTCCACTTTCTTTCCCCATTTACTCTTAATGTCCTTCCTGTTTAACCACAAAATCTACTCTGATTCTTACTTTTAACTCTTATTTGAAAATAAGAGGAATTAAAAATATTGAACCTCTGAGCTGTGGAGTCAGTTACTGTGAAAGACAGCATAGGAAGTTTTAAGATATCCTTTTCAACTTAAACATAGTCATAGAAAATTATCCCAGTGGTTTTGTTTCACCCCTTATATTTAAATGTTCTTTTGTGCACTTACAAATTGAATGATTTTTTAGAAAGTATTTAATTAGTATACCTTAGGATAATTATTAATTTCTCTAACTCTGACTGGTCCATAATCTTTGCTTTCTTCAGGGAGTGCTATTCATGTAGTAAAAGGAATGAAATTGATGGAAATACTTAGGCATCTCCATTTCCCCAAACTCATGATTTATTTTTGTTCTTGGTTTTCAAACAGTGGGTGCCATTTTACCACCGCATGGCCAGATGCAATCCTGTTAATAGCACTGGATACAAGATTTCATGAGTAACATACAGAATCAATTCTACATATCACCCTTGTCAAAACATCTCTTGTGGAAATAATAGTTTTTTACTGATGTCTTGTCTTAGAAAATTTTCACAGAAAATAGTTCATGTTTGCAAAATTAGAGAATAAAAAGTTGCTTCTCTTGTGATACAGGTGTTTCCTAGGTTTCAGATCATTCAATCTTAGAAAGCCGCATGGAAACAGGGAGGTCTGAGCTTTAGGTAAAAGCTGCACAGTAGAAGAAAGTTGAGGCCAGGAGCCAAAGCACAGAAACAAATTTCCATAGTGTGTGGGGATGTCAGGAAAAGGCCCCTGTTGATGAGTGCAGGACATGATCACTGCTTCAACCTTTCTGATCCTGAAGGTAAAAACAGCCCATATCTTTCCCAGTTGTTTCCTCGTATTTGTTTGAGAATGCCTAGAGCCAGAAAATGCAAATTGTGTGGTTCATTACTTTTCCTTTTACTAAATTGTGAAAGTATCTGACAGCAAAATGGCAAAATTGTTCTAAATCATCTTTTTATATTTATTCTATTTTGTTGTTCATAGTGTTTTCTTCATTTCAATATAAGAACGTATTCCTCCAATTAAAGGGCAGCCTTCTAAATGCATCTATCAGTTTCCAACCACCAGATAATAACCTTTTTTCCTTCCTCTGTGACAAAAAACAATGAGTTAATTCATGAAGATATCTAAAAATGTAATTAGAGAAATTGTTTTTTAAATATTTTCATAGGGTGATTTTTCCACTACCTATTCTATTTTTCTTTCTTCCCACACTTAGAGGAGGAAAAAAGAGGAGATTCTGGTAACTAGTCATTATGAGAAATTTTCTCTGTGGTAATGAGTCTTGGCCTCTTTCCAGAGACTGCTAGGTTTGAATCTCCAATCTTATACCAACAGTGTGTTTGAGTCCATCTCAGCAACTTAAATATAGAGAATCTTAAGGCAGTTGAAAGAACAAAACTTCTTACAGTTAGTAGTATTTTATAGGCTTATTTTACACAAGTAATAGATACATATATTTTCCTGCAAAATGTTTGAGAAATGTATTAGGATTATCAAATAAAACATGAACATCTTTTCATCACCAGCCTTTGCATATATTCAGTTCCCTGGAAGTAACTATTCTAAACAGCTTGTATGTAATAATGGGAACATTTTTCTTTCCCTTTTTTAACTTAACTGGAATAATTATATAAGAAGTTTTCTGTGATCTTGATTTTTTTCTAACTAACAATATATCTCGGTGGTTTTCCAAGTTAGAATCTAAAGGGAAACCTCATTTTAAACAGTTGTGTAGTTGTTTAAAGCTTACTTTTGTATACTTTACCATTTATTTATTGAAAAATATGTATTGTTTATAATTTCTTTATAATGCTGCCACAGATACCCTTGTATATACTTCAAGATCAATGCCACCAAATGATTGCCTTATTTTTGATCATGAGAGAGTACCAAATTCTCTTAAAGAACAAGGACTCATAAAAACTGTATTCCCATCCCCCTGTGTATGAGATGAGGTTATATCCAGTGTATGAGAGTTTCTTTATCAAAACATCATTACTAGCACTGTACAATAGTATATAATAATGCATTTTCAAATGTATGTTAAAAGTAAAAATTGTTCTAATATTTCTTTTATTTTGAAATGTTAATTTATTGAAAATACCTTACAGACTATGAAAATGGACCCATATTATCATATTAATCTATATTCTTTTAATTATTATTTCAGGGTATCATCGCTTGTGTGTGTGAGTATGTGGGAATGAGAAGGTTGGAGTTAGATATTACTGAGTTTGAATTCAAGCATCACCACTGAGTATCTATTAGAACTTGAGCAAATCATTTAATCCCTCCAAACTTGTAAATAAAATGATAAAAGTACATGACCCAAAGACTATTTGTGAGAATTCAAGTGCTTAACCTGGTAGAAGTAATTGTAATTAATACAAATAGTACAATTTCTGATTCTCTATTCCTCTGCTTAGATGTAGTAATTATTTTTATGGTACTTAGTTGATACTTTAAAGTGAGTTTAAAAAATAAATGCTTTTTATGCGTAACAATGGCATATGGGCCAGCCACATTGTTATTCAGCTCTTTCATAATCAATTTCAAATTAAATTGAAAGGGTCTAAATTCAAGTTTGCTTAAAAAAATCTAAAACAAGTAAGTGGAGCACCATGACAATTAGATGGCTATATTTCAACTACATCTTGCAGTGCAAGCTCCTTTTTTTTTTTTAAAGAGCAAGCCTCAAGATTGAGGGCTTGACTTATTAAGTAGGGGGTTCCTAATTTCACATAGCATATATTCTGTCCAAGATAAACCATCAATGTCTCACAGTATCTTCACTTGTACAATCATCACTGTCAATTTTAATCAATTATCATAACCCTAAACATCCCAGAGCTCTTATCAGCTGCTTATTATTCATCCCTAGTATTACTGTAGTACTGGTAAGATATTCCTATAAATATAGTCTATAATATGTAATGGGTAGTTTTTCCATATACCAGTCTGTTGTTAACTCTTTGTACCAGTGTCATACCTTAGAAATATATCATGCAAACACTTATTTATATTTGTAGTGCTTCTCTGTGGGTTACGTGCCTGTAAACAACCGCTTTTGATCATGATTGCCTTCCATGTGGTGCTAATATTTATAATCACATTAACAAACTACCATCACCCCTGTCCATTCCTGTACCTTCAAGTTCACCCTCATTATCATGTCTGTACGTATTAGGTTATCATTCTGCCTTCACTAGCTTCTGTCTGTCTCTAGGTTCCCTATATTCTATATTATAAGACACTGATTTTACATTGTTCACAGAGTTCACATTAGTGATAACATACAATATCTCTCCTTTTGCAACTGGCTTATTTCACTCAGCATTATTCTTCAAGGTTCATCCACATTGTCACATGTTTCATGACCTCATTCTTTCTTACTGCTGCATGGTATTCTATCATTTGTCTATACCACGTTTTGTTTATCCACTCATCATCTGTTGAAGTACACTTGGTCCTTCAAACAACTTGCTTGAACATTGGAATCGCTATGAACATTGATGTGCAAATGTCTATTCATGTCACTGCTTTCAGATCTTCTGTGTACATACCAAGAAGTGAAATTGCCAGATCATAGGGTAACTCAATATCTAGTTTTCTGAGGAACCACCAAACTGTCTTCCACAGAGGCTGGATCATTTTACATTCCCATCAGCACTGAATAAGAGTTCCAATTTCTCCACACCCTCTCTAGCATTTGTAGTTTTCTGTTTGTTTAATGGCAGCCATTCTTATTGGTGAGAGATGGTATCTCACTGTGCTCTTGATTTGCATTTCCCTAATAGCTAGTGAAGATGAACATTTTTTCATGTGTTTTTTAGCCATTTGTATTTCCTCTTCAGAAAAATGCCTTTTCATATCTTTTCCTGTTTTATAATTGGGTGTTTGTACTATTGTCATTGAGTTGTAGGATTTCTTTATACATGCAGGATACCAGTCTCTTAGCAGATATATGGCTTCCAAATATTTTCTCCCATTTTGTTGGCTGCCTCTTCACCTTTTTTGACAAATTCTTTTGAGGTACAGAAGCTTTTGATTTTGAGTAGTTCCCATTTATCTATTTTTTCTTTCATTGCTTGTGCTTTGGGTGTAAGGTCTAAGAAGCTACCTCCTAATACTAGGTCTTGAAGATATTTCCCTACATTATCTTCTAGGAGTTTTATGGTACTGTCTCTTATATTGAAGTCTTTGATCCACTTTGAGTTAATTTTTGTATAGGAAGTGAAGTAGGGGTCCTCTTTCATTCTTTTGGATATGGATATCCTGTTCTCTTTGTCCCATTTGTTGAAGAGACTATTCTGTCCCAGCTCAGTGGCTTTGGGGGCCTTATCAAAAATCAATTGACCATAGATCTGGAGGTCTATTTCCAAATTCGCGACTTGATTACACTGATCGATATGTCTATTGTTGTTCCAGTACCATGTTGTTTTGACTACTATGGCTTTATAGTAGGCTTCAAACTCAGACAGTATAAGTCCTCCCACTTTGTTCTTCTTTTTTATGATGTTTTTAGCAATTTGAGACCACTTTATCTTTCAAATAAATTTGATAACTAGCTTTTCCAAGTCTGCAAAGTAGGTTGTTGGAATTTTGATTGGAATTGCATTGAATCTTTAGATGAGTTTGGGTAGAATTGACATCTTAATGACATTTAGCTTTCCTGTCCATGAACATGGAATATCTTTCCACCTGCTTAGGTCCCTTTTATTTCTTTTAGTAAAGTTATGTAATTTTCTGTCTAGAGGTCTTTTACATTCTTGGTTCATTTTATGGCTAGGTATTTGATTTTTTTAGTTGTTATTGTGAATGGAATTTTTTTCATAAGTGTCTCTTCAGTTAGATCATTTCTAGTGTATAGGAATATTACTTACTGACTTTTGCACATTAATCTTGAACCTGAAAGCTACTTTTAATTTTTGAACCATGTAGTAACATCTCTTTCTCTCTCTCCAGCATTTAGAAAACTAACAGGAGAGCAAACAAACAAAAAACCTCTATTTACCCTGCAAGCTGTCTTATATATTGCAGTCCTTGTGCCCAAATTTAGATCTTGTTCTAGTTTTATTGCCTAAATAAGAAGGCAGGAAGTCATATAACCATTTTGTAACTCACATGATTTGACTTTTCTGGAATAAGAAAAAGACTTGTTTGAATAAACCTGCAAAGAAGATTAGTAAATACTCTTTTATTGTAGGAAACCCCAGACACCACCATCCACTACCTTATGTGGAAAACTTCTCCACAAAGTTCCCTAATGTCAACTCATTGTAGTGCCAACAGAGAGTTAAAAAAAAAAAGGATATACTGATTTTATATCTGAGTTGAGATAAAAAGGTGACTATTATTATTTGGGGTAATATGCATTTATCTTAAATATCAAAATTAATTAAATTCATTTCAGTTAATACACTATTTCCATATACAGTAAAACTACCTGAAATTGTAGTGCTGCTAATTGGGGTAAATGTACTAGGCATAAGAAAAAAAATAATAGCTAAATACCCAAAAGACATGCTGTAGGTTTAGTTTGGGACTATCTGTAGTAGAATCCATTTGTAGTAGAGACCATTACGATGAGGAATTTATTTATTCTTACTGAGAGGTAAAGCTCTTACACAAATCAATGAGGAAACCTTTCATTATAAGATATATTTCTTCTAGCACTAATCTGTCCATTCAATCATTCATCAAATAATTGGGTGCCACCAGATTTAGCTTGATAATGTTACTTGCATTACCTCATTTAATTCTCATTTTACCTTGTCTTATAAGTAATGGTTACCTAAAGTCACAAACAAGGAAACTTGCCAAAGTCCATGTAGCCAGGAAGTGAAAGAGGCTGCATTTTAACCCAGGTCTCTGATTCCAAGGTCTGTGCTCTTAACCACTGTTGTCTTTCTTCCCATTTCTGGTTGGCAAAGTCTGACAAAGACCTGAATCCATATGTAAGATTTATGAATAATATATTAATAAATATTTGATTGTTCAGAACAAACCAGGCATGCATCTAGGTGCTACTGTTAGGACAGTGTGCAAAGCAAAAACTCCTGACTGTCATAGAGATAACATGCTTGATTCATAGGAACATATCCATTAACTGTTTTATTTACCATCCACCTGGTTGGCCAAACTAAAAGGAGCTCCCCTGTTAGATTTTTGTGAGTAGGTGTAATATATTTCACTTATTATTTCCAACTGCTTGACCCAATGAATATTTGTGAATAAATCTGTATGAACTAGAAATGTAGGACAGTACTGTAATGCTTACAAGGACAATAACAGGTGAATACTGGATAGGTTTGAATCATAGGAACACCATTTTTTTTCAGCAAGTTATTTACTTTCTCTCTAATTCAGTTTTACCATTTGTGTTGAGGTTATTAACACAGTGAAAGTCCTTAGAGGAGTTATGGGGCAGAGTAAGTTCTCAGTTATGTAAGAATTTAGGAACCTAGTTACCTGGGAGTCACAGCGTGGTGCAGAGAGCACTGGGCTTAGAATCAGAATTGAATCTCAGTCAATTACCAATCGTATGACTTTGGGTATACCTTTAACTTTTTTGAACCATAATTTTCACAGTGATACAACTGAAATTGTCATCTTAGTTCTGAGAAAAAATATTGTGAGGGTTAAATGAAAATGAAAGATTCATTCATTTTTCTTTTGAAGATTTAAATGACAAATATGGTAAGTGACAGTTACTATCTTACATGCTGAGGATATAAGCATGAACAAATAAAGACATGGGCATGTGCTTATGGAATTTACAGCAAAAAGTTATTCAGTCTTTTATGAATGTTTTCTCTTTTATTCAGTCCAGTTTTAATGTTTTGGACCTGGATGGGAGGAAGTGTTTCTGAGAGTCTTATTGTAGCCATGGAATAGCCTAAAGGCAAATCATATATGGTCATCAGGATAAGAATAAGAGGTTTTTTCCTAGTTTCTTATGTATACCAGGAAGATTTCTTCTTTCTGTATATGCAATGCTAGGGGGATTGTTTACTTTTGAAGTTTGGGTTTTTATATAAATATTGTTTGTCCCTATCATGTCTCTCAGACCATTTTAAAATGTTTCAATGACACATCTAAAGATTCATTTTCAGAGATTAAACAATAAAGTTAAAAAAACAACCCTACAGTTTAATGTATTTTGTAGGTTCAGTTAGGCAGAAGATAGAGGCAGTCTACATTTGTTTTGGACTTGCTGAAGATCAAATTTTCTTTTGTTGGCAATATAACAAAACTTGACCTTTAATAAGTGACTCCAAGCAGTCAATAGAGAGAAATTAGCAAGCAGTAAGATAAGACACACATACTTTCTAGATATCAGTCTAGTATTTGTGTTTACAAATATGATTTACAAAAACTTATAACCCATATAACCCATTTCAGAGGTTTCTTTTTTTTTTTTTTTTTTTTTTTCCCCATGGACTGAGGTTTCTAAACTTGTTAAAACTCCTGAAGTTATGAATAGCCATTCTGGGAATCTTCTAGGAATACTTCTTTCTTAAAGTCAAGACTGATCCTCATTGTCCCATTTCTTCCAAACCTACCTGGTTACCTATGATTGTTTTTGTACAGTAGTTACAGGGCACGTTACCGATGAATGCGATTAATGGTGGCTTTCTGGAGATGCAGTGTATAAATGCATTCTGAAGCAAAGGTGTAACAATGTTTCTGCAAGTATCAGCAGCAGCCAGCCAGGACATCAAATGTCATTATCTGATAGATCAAATGTTTTCAGGAAAGATAGGCTTTTTAACATCCCACAAACAACAGTGCAAAGATAGCCACACTTGCTGACTATGCACAGATTTGCTTTATGACCTTTTGTACCTTATCCACAGCTTTATCCTTTAGTGATATGTCTTTATGGAGAAAGGTTAGACTTAAAATAGTAGGATGATATGAAAGGTTGAAAGACAGGCAGCCTTATTCACACAACAGCATTTCATGCATCAGAGTTATGAATTTAGCCAGGCCTTATTGTCACATATGCTGAATTAATTGGGTTGTTTTATGTTGCTTAATTAAAGCTTGAGAAGTTTGATTGGTTGCATGGAAGTAATTGCATAACCAGGTATATTATTTCACTATTCGTTTGTTTCTTTCTTAACCATCTAAATATTTCATCATCAATGATAGTTTGTGGACCAACACGTTATCCCAGAAGCATCCCTATTCAATAGGAAACTACCAAGCCCAAAGGATTTCATCATGAACCTGCTCATTAAACAAGTCACAGTTCACAGATCAGACTCAAATGTGGATGTCAGCCCCAAATTCCAAAGACATCAAAGCAGAGGCATTTGTCTTTCCACTTTTCATATTACATTTTGAGAAATGAAATCCAATTTAAAAGATTTTGCTTATCTTTTCTTCCTGTCACATTTTAAAAGCCCCACAGGTAGGGTGGACCTGGGTTAAATGTAAATATGGCATATGTCGTTTGTATTTAAATGAATTTAACATCATGCAGTATTACCTAGAGGTTTGCCTTCAAAATGGCATATGAAAAGTATATTAAAGAGGTCAGCTACAAGTAAAACTAATCTTTTTTTTTTTTATTTAGAGAGAGAAACTGTACAAATTGGCTTTATGCATTTAAATTCAGGAATTCCATCAGAAAACAGAAAGAGAAATTTCTCTTGTTTGCCCAGTGTATTAAAATTTTAAATTTCTGTTTTATTTTAGACAAGAAACTTTGTTCAATTGTATTTCTTCTCCAAGATCATGTATTAATCATTTCTATATTCAATAGGGAATCCCTTCTTTGTTTACTGGTATCTCTCTGTCCCTTCTAGCCCCTGCCTGCCTCCCCGTTTGTTCCCTTCTCCATTGGCTTCACACATTTCTTGAGAAAATACAAGTAATAAGATGAGAACTACTTTATTCCAAGACCATGGAAACAAGACCCCACTAGTATCTGTAATATCAGTACCCCCTGGCTTCTCTCCAGATACAAGGGATGAACTATCCCTACGTCTGCCTATAAGAGAAGCACCACTCCTTTTGGGTCCATGCAATCATTTTCACCTGCAAAGATTTCCTGGTTTTTCAGAACCATCCATTTTTCTTTCTACTGGAGAAAATGTGCATTAGTTTAAAACATGTTGTACTCCTAACCATCTTTTTAAAAATCCAATTTATTACATCCCCCCAGCTTTTATGCTTATCCTTTTCTCTTCATAGCAAAACTTTTCCAAAGATGGGGCGGGGGAGGGTCTATACTTGCTGTCTCCATGTCCTCAGATATTCTTCTTTGTTTAATTCGCTCAAATCAGGCTTCTACCACCTGACTGATATTAAGGTTTCCTTGACCCCTCCTCCTGCCAAATCACATGATTGCCTCTCAGTTATCATCTTATAGAATTCTCTGGTGGTATTTAGGCACAGTTGACCACTCCCTTGTTGTTGAAATACTTTTTCACTTAGCTTAAGAGAAACATTTTCAGGCTCTTTTTCTGTTCCCCTTCCTAGCCCCAGGATTCTGTTCTTGACTTCTCTCTTTTCTGTTCATAATCTCTTGCAAGAGAAATATTATTGCCCTATATATTAAATAGCAACAATAAGTTTATAACTGCCTTATTCACATTTCAACCTCTTACAGATCACTTGATTTTGAACTTCCTCATATGTTGAACTTCTTATTTGATATTTCCTCTTAATCCACAATGGTTATATTAAACTTAACATGTTCTAAATTATGCTTGCTGCTCCTTTCCTGCCCAAACCAAGTCTCCTTGAGTCTCCCCCTTCTCAGTTAATGGCCACACAGTCACCCAACTGTTTATGTTACAAACCAAGGACCTAGAAATCTTCTGTGATTCTTCTCTTTATTTGATCCCCACATACTATTTATATACCAGACTGATATTGGATCTACTCCCCAAATATCCTGAATCTGATCACTTTTCCTTTTCCTCTTCCAATCTATAGACACCTCAATTAAGACCAGTGCATATTATTGTGCAGGTTAGGTACAGCAGTCTTGATTTCCAGTCACCAGCATCTTTCACCTAGATTATACCAATAACTTTCTGTTTTCCTTGTTTCCATTCCTAAATCAGTTCTCTGTAAAATGAGCAATTTTGAACCTTTTTTTTTAACTTTTTATAAGTCAGATTTATTAAGATATAACCTACATATAATAAAGTACAGCAGTAGGATGAGTTTTGAGAAATGCATAGTACTGGAACCATCACCACAATCTAGATATATTTCCATCATTCCAAAAATTCCCTTTGGGGCTCTTTGCAGCCAATCCCTTCCCACTCCCCCGTACCAGGCAAACAGTCGGTAATATATATTTGAACAAATTTTTAGTTATTTAAAGAATGAGCTTTTAAAAACAAAACAAATGAAAGAGAGGCATCATATCATCACCATGTATAAAACCAAGAAATGATTCTCCTTCACATATAGAACAGATTTCTTACAAAGTTCTACATGATCCTACATAATCTGTACTCTGGCTACCATCTTTGACCTCATTTCATAACAGTCTTCTCCCTCATTTACTGTAGGTCAAATTCACTGATATACTTGCTCTTCCTGACTGTGGACCTTTGTACCTGCTGTTTGCTATGTCTGAATTGTAATGTCTCCTTAATATTCCAGTATCTACTCAAATGTCACCTTGTCTGAGAATTTTTTTCTGAATATATAATTTAAAGTACCATTTCCATCCAATATTATATTTCCTTCATGCTCTTACTTATGTATGGGATTATATTATCTAACTGCCTAACTATTTATTTTCTGTACTGGAATGTAAGCTCCATGAGGACACAGGCTACATTTGTCTTGTTCGCCATTGTGTTCCTCCTCAAATATAGTTATTCAGGACACATAATAGGCATTCAATCAATATATGCTACATAATTTTACTAATGGTTCTTTTCCCAATCTTTTCAAAAACCCACAGAGTTTTCATCAAACTGTTGATGAGAACTCTGTCTTTGGCCTAACTGTTTTTGTCTTATACCTCATCTTCTTACGGCAAACTACTTTAAGTGATTATATATTTGCTATCTCCTATCCTTTATCTTGCATTGTACCTAAATTCTCCACATACCCATCCACATCCACACACACAACCAACCCCTTGACACAAATATATGCATTTATATGGGGGGAAGTTTATAGAGTTGGAATATATAAAATCTTTGTAATTCTACTGATATGAACTTATAAGGCAACAATGATTTTTCTCACCAAATCCTGTGGTCCCATTTTTCCAAATTTTCTAACTTTTGATTTCTTGGTGAAATTCAAAAATATTGATGTGTTTTTTTGAAGATAATTTTACTGGCATCAATAGCATCTCAACCTCCTTGATCTTCATTTCCTCTATGACCATCATCTATCAATTTTTAAAAATTCTGTTTCCTTCCTGCACTCATCTCTGAACAGATCATACCCTGAGTTTTAATTCTCAGCCCCTTGATACTCCTGGCTTTCACATATTTAACAATGCCATATGCATTGGTTCTGTATGTATCATCTCCCTCTATCAATTCCCTAATACGTGAGCCCTGCAGTTTTCAAAACATTTCTTTTTGCCGTTCCCACAATGCAAAAATTAGGTACTCCATCATTTTATTCTGAAAGTCATAGTAAAATCTCTTCACTCTTCCACCCTTTATTTGTGAAAGACCTGTCATTAATTCCCTTAAATTCAAGCTCAGTTATCTTATTTCTATGAATTCCAATCTAGTTCTAGTTCTTCATAACCTCCTGCCTGGGTCATGTCAGTACTAATTAATTTCCTACCAGTAATCTCCATTCTTCCTTACATCCTGTTATACTTTATAAATAAATCTAGATCTCCTAATGAAAATCTAGATTTTCTTCCTAAAAACCTGTGACAAATTCTCACTGGCAAGTGGATTAAATCCAAGCTATTCTATAATCAATTTACTCCATAAGCTGGGCATATCTCCCTGTCAGACCTTAGCTGCTAATCTTCTGCAATTTATTGCCAGCTGCATGATGAACTGGATGATTCAAGCTATCCAAATGAATGACTGCAGCCAATTCTAATGACCTGAGATGCAAGGTGGACTAAACTGTTTCTAAAACAATTTGAGTTGTAATTCCTTTTATTCTCTGTCTTCTTGCTACAGCAAGGCTAAGACATGGAGAAATCAAACAATTCTACAAGTTTCTCAATTACCACCAAATTCATAAGGCATTCTCCATTTATGAAAAGTCACAACACTTTTGCCTTTATCATATATTATGACATTACAATGGATTCCTTATATTGTTTTATTTTGTGGAAAGATTCCATTCCTCAAAAGATGCCAGGTCCCTTAAAAAAAAAAAGGATCTTGCTTTATACTTCTCTTGTATGCCCAATGTTGACCAAGTAGTTCAATTAAACTGAATGCTCTTTTCTTTAATCTGTTATTCACTGTTCCACTGGCAACCAGCCTGTTACAAGAGACATCATGCCTTTGCTGGTATTTCCAAATGGAGCTGTGGATCAAGGCTTCCAGATGCTGCTGACTTGGAGTCCTGAACTTTCTGAATCATAATCCCTAGAAACTAGCATCTTTCACAGCCTTCATTTAAAAGACACATTCATTTTATAACCACAACCACATAAAAATCAGCTAAAGGATTTGATCCTTCATGGAAAAACTTTGCTTGGAATGCACTGTGCTGTTTGTTATTCCTTGATATGAGAAATAGGTACTGGTTTTAACCCACATATAAATCACCAAATTTTTGCAGCTTGTTTCCAGTTATTTAAGTTAGTCATCCTTACATCAAACTCATTAATTGCTGTCATATTTGTTATAAATTAAATTTTTAAAACATGTAATTCATATATTTTCATACACGCTGTCGGTCACAAGCATGCTGCACATTGTGATGTAGCACATTTTCTTTTTTAATTTTAAAGGAGCACTATGAATAATATAGATGCTTAGGAATTAAAAATGTTTAAAAGATGAAGACAGACAAGAAAAATTCAGTGACTTAGTACCATTGTGTACAACTCTCTGTCCAATTACTAATTTTATTTCAAATTTAATATTCTTAGCTAATCATTGAAGTAGCATGTTTTTATAGCTGCCTACGTTGCAATATGCAATGTGCTTGACTTCAAATGCATAATTTACTGTTGGAACCATTATGTACTCAACTCACTGAACCAAATAGTACAATGGTTTAATTTCTGCACATTTTACAAATGGAGCCACAAACTTTATTGATCAATTAGCATACTTTAACAGTTCAGTTTTATGTGTGTCGCTGAATGAGCCATATACTTTACAAGAATCATTTTTATATGTTTCTGGAATTTAGCTGCAAACTCTTCTAGCCAAAAGAAATACATTAGTATGGTTGACTTAAATTACACAGTGCTTTGTTGCTGTTCAATGCTTTACTGGTAAAGTTATATTCTCAAGAATTCTCAGCAATCCTTCTATTTGCTTAAAAGATTTTAAGTTATGGTAACAATTAAAATATTTTAAGTTATGGTAACAATTATTAATTCAATAAAAATGAAATTATAGGTAAGACCTAATTTCAAGACTTTAGGTAGCAAAATTTTAGAAGACATAGGGGTCAACCTCTGTGGATAATAGAAATGAGAAGATCAGTTAGGGGCTCTCCAGTCCAGCTGTTTGAAAAAGAAAAAAAAAAAAAATTCTTTTTACCAAATGTATTGGCTCAATTTAATTAAATTAGATCTTTCTTTCCCTCTCTCTCTCCTCTCCCCAATCCCTCTGTTTCTATTTCTGTGTCTCTCCTCAAGTGACTTGTTTGGAACTTACTTAGATGCAGCCTGTAAATAATTGAAACTTCACAGTGATTGAAAATTAGCCTTATTAGATAAAATATCACCTCACTTCTCTCCAGCCCTTCTATTCTAACTGGCATGATTTGGCAAAAATCCATTTTTTTTTTATTTTATTAAATTCCTGTCACTTTCCACTAAATTTTAAGATTATTTTATATATTTATTGGAAATTACCATCATGTCCATAGGTCTCATGCCTTCATCATAGAGAAAATCTTGATGTCATCAGTGACTGAACTGCAATAGCTTTTTAAAATAGAGAGATAGATAGACAGATAGAGATAGAGATTGATATGATTTATTTGGATAGATAAATGCATAAATTAAATAATTCATCCTTTTGGTAACTTTTTCTGGTAATATACTAGTGAACCATTTTACCCTCAAATTTTATTGCTAACTTGTTCATACCACTTCACCTCCATTGGCCCTTGATTTTATTCTTGCTCTAATGTTAGTATTGATCAATATGATTTAATGAGATATAGTCCTAGATGGTTTCAAGAGCCTATGTAAGAAAAAGGAAAATTTGGAGAAATATCATTTCCTTGTGACTCATTGGCCTGAATTCAATTTGATAGAGAAACATATTCTGAAGGTCTAGATATTTATTTCTGTCTCGTTGTTAAGTGCTGCAAAACCAAAGAAGAATAAGTCAAACCCCTAAGCTGAAAAACTTAGTCAAATAGAAAAAAAAAAAAACTACAAATATGCTTTATTAATTATTTAATACAACTCCTTAATGGCCCTTTAATAGGACACATTCATAGGCAGACGTATATGCTGGATACTCCTCTATTAACTGGGGATGCAGCAATGTTCAGAGCAAACGGAAATTGCTGACTTCTTAGGTCTTTTCTCTAGTGTAAAAATATAATGCATACTAGTTGTTCTGACACAGGTTAGCCCCAAGAACAAAGAACACCCCTGGCATGGAGTTACCCATGAGTTTAATTAGAGACTTATAAAATAGGAGAATTTTTCCTGATGGCAGCAGGTCAGGAGAGAGAAGTCAGCATTCCACCATTCTGCAGAGAGACAGAGGAGTTCCAAGGTGGGGGGAGGATAATAAAGGTTTGTAACAATGGAGTTTCTCAGGAGATTTGGTTGCAACAAGGTCTCCTGAGATTTGGTTACTAACAGTGATTAAGGGAGGGAAGCTTTAATGCTTCCCCCCCTGGGGGGAAGGGTTCTGTTGCCTGGTCATGTAGGTGGCTGTGTAATGGAGGGTGGGGCAGGGCCCCAGGTCCTGGGTTCTCACGGTCCACCCCCAAACAGCAGATTACATTGACCATAGGGTAAGACACACAGAACACTAGGGGTCCCCCCCCTACAGAAATAAAAACCTGCAAAGAGATGCTACTGACAATTGGTAAAATCTGAGCTTATTTTCCCATGTGTTGAATTCTGCCAGGCCAGCAGGGTGTTCCACGCAGTCCAATTTGCAAAGGTTATAGTCCAAGAAAGGCCGGTAGCACCTAAAGATGGCAAGTCTGTGCAACCCAACATTGGGTTCAGTTGTGGGCATGAGTTACTGCTGAGGCCTCTAAGGTGCCATGGGCAAAAAGAAAGATGTTTATGGGGAACAAAGAAGGGAAATTCCTGCTGATATACTAGCTAAAGTTTCCAGTAGTGGAAGAGTTTCTGGGGAAGGGATGCCATGAGGGGGTTTTAGATATCATGTTTTTCCCCCTTGCAATTGTAGGGAGTCTTCTCAAATTAAATCTATGGTTAGCTTAGGCATAAGTGTCCACAAAATCATACATACAGTACTTTGAGGTATGTGAGGTACGGGGGTTCCTGAGTTTGTTTTATATGTATATGTATGTGTGTGTTTGTGTGTATGTGTGTGTGTGTGTGTGTATATATATATTATATATATATATATATATATATAGTCTTGTGTGTGTGTGTATATATATATATATATATGTGACCCCAATATCCCATGGGGTAGGATTCCCAACCAGCATGGCTGCATCAGCCAGGACACAGCCAATTGACCTTATTTTCCCCAATTTCTAATGCTTGGGGTGCAGGCAAGATCAAGTTATTTTCATTACCTCATTGTGGTTATAATGTTGCTGGTCCTTTACCTGAATTTGCCGATTTTACCAATTCAACAGGAGCGGGAGTGGCTGATCGAGGTCATGAATTGAGGCTGGTGAGGGCTAGATATAACCGACTGGTCCACTGCTGCAGAGATCGTCATCTTTTAGCTGCTCTTTTAAAAGCCCATTCACTCTTTCAGTTAACCCCACTGATGTGGGGTTGTATGACAAATGAAATGTCCGTAAGTGTCATGTTCAGTAGCCCAGGCCTGGGTTAATTGTACAGTAAAGGAGGTTCCTTTCTCACTGTTTCATGTATGGAGAACCCAAAGAAAAAACTTAATCTCTAGGCTACATATTGCAGTCCTCTGGTCGGCTTTTCTACTGGGAAGGTCAGTAACAGCCCAGTAGCCATGTCTACATCTGTAAAGGCATATTTTGCACCCTCAGATAAGGGAAGGGGCCCAGTGTAGTCTGCTTGCCATCTGGTGACTGGAATCTATCTGCTCATGGTTGATGTGACTGAGTTGGTGAGGAAGCATTCTTGGTCGTTGCAGTGAGCAGCAGGGGCAGGCATCCACAGCATCTTTCAGCTATTGCCTCAGGATGGATAACAGGAATTGCTGCACCAGCCTCCTCAGAGTCTGGTTTCTTCAGTGTCCTGTTCTCCTCTGTAGCCATTCTGCAGTCTCGTGCGACATTGGCTCCAGGCTATGAACTTTTGCTAAAGCATCCACTTCAATATTGCCAGGTAAAGAGTCAGTACAAATAGTTTGTGCATCTCCTGGTTCATGAACAATGACCATTCATACAGCCCTTTCAGCCCATTGGCTGCTTTGCAAAGTCCCAGTTTCCCATCATATAGTGTCCAGGCTACTGCTGTCCAGGTGGTAGGCTGCCTGTGTGCTGATCCATCAGTATACCAGGAAGATGCCAGTATACTGCCACATCTATCAACAGTGGACACAGAAACAGCCACCTCAGGAGGATTAGCAGCAGGGGCTAGCATTGTTCTTACACAGAGGTAACTGGTCCTAGAATATCATACATTTCTGCACTTAAGGGACTGTAGTTAAAGACACTGCTTTGTAGCATATAGGCTTTCCATTTTATCAGAGCACTCAGCTAAACCCTCCCTGAATTCAATTTATTTTCTGTATATTTTATCCACCCCTGTAAGGGGATGGCAGTGCACAATGGCACAGGACATTTTTGGGTTGGTCCTTCAACTTGCAGCAGGGCATTACAGACAGCACACAGTTGTTTTTCTAAGGGAATGTACTGCAGTCTGGCTCCTTTCCAGAGCTGAGACCAAAAGCCAATGGGAACTCATTTTGCCTGTTGTCTTGGCCACAAGCCCTACCCAAAGCCAATATTGGTACCGAATATGTCTATTTTGCAAGGTACATCTGGGTCCATCCCCCATAAGGCCTGAGTCTGTGCAGTAGCCCATTTGGCTTTTTCAAAAACAGCCTGCTGTGGAGCATCCCATTCCCATGTTTTTCCTTTCCTAAATAGGACGTACAGGGGTTTTGGAATCTGTGCTAAATGACGTATAAATGGTCTCCAATAACCAACAAGTCAAGCAAAGCCATGAGCTGTTTAGGAGTATGTGGAGTGAGGTAATTTTGCACTTTATCAACAATAGCAGAGGGAATAGTTTTAGCAGCAGTTTCCAATTCTGCAAGAGAGTTACCTGTCAACATAACATCGTCAATATAAGGAAAGAGAGTAATCAAAAGAGAGGTTTCAAAATTTTTAAATCTTGAGCTACCAAACCATGGCAAATAGAGGGAGCATGAAAGTATCCTTATGGTAGCATGGCAAATGTCCATTGCTTTCTTTCCCATATGAAGGTGAATGCAGACTGGCTGGAGGGATCTAAGGAGATACTGAAAAAAGCATTAGCAAGGTCTAACACAAAATGAAACTGGCATAATTTCATACTTATGTCCTGTAACAAAGTAGTTATATTTAGTACAGCCACAAGTAAAGGAAGAGTTACTTTGTTAAGCTTTCCATGATCAATAATCATTCACCAGTTTTTGTTGATTTTTCTTACTGGCCAGACTGGACTATTAAGTGGGCTATGAGTGGAGATTATAATGCCCACTCTGTCTAATTTCTTGATGGTGGCGATAATTTCTTGATGTTCCCCTGACAAGTTATATTGATGCACGGCTACTGTGTGCCTGGGGGAGGATATCTTTACTGGTACCACTTAGCAGTCCTCTTTGGATGGTTTTGACCACTCAGCACTAGACACGAAATTTACTTACAATAGTTTGCACAGTGATATTCTGCAAAATAGCAATTCCTAATATATATTCTGGAATAGGAGATATGTACACTGTGTACTTTTGAGGTGGTAGCTGGCTAATCTGCATTAGTAATTATTGTTGTGTTGCTTTAATACTTTGGTCTCTATCCCCAGAGATGGCTCATGTAGGCCCTCTGGTCTATTTTCCATGCATTGGGGTGCATTTTGCTCCAATATTCATTAGTGCTGAAAGTTTATGTTCATTAGTGGGTGGTCTGAAAATAATTAACTTTATATGCAGCCTCTGATCCCCAGTGTCCCCACATATAGATTTTATTTGGGGATCTTGATCCATCCCATGTGAGGGGAATAGGGGCTTGCCATGATCCTTGGCAGGGGGAACGGGGGCTATTTATACTGTAAGGGCTGATAATATAAATATATACTGTTTGGCTAGAGATTGTTTCTCTCTCTGGTGATCTGTTTTAAATTTTGTGTATTTCTGCCCTTTTGCTAACTTACTGTGTATCCTTACTAGCACAGGGTTCAGCTGTCTATCAATATCTTCAGTTTTAGATGTCAGCCCACATCTGTCTGCACAACTCCCAGTCTGGACCACCATGTCTTTGTGGGGCTTGGCTTGTAGCCCTGATTCCAGCCCCTTTTCACCTCAGGTGTTCAGATTCTCCTTCATCTGCTTCTGTCTGGCAGCTCTGGAGATGGTTTGCCCCAATCCATGTATTAGGTTCATGTATCAACTTGGCCAGGTGATGGTGTCCAGGTGTCTGATCAAGCAAGCACTGGCCTAACCATTACTGCAAGGACATTTGTGGCTGGGTAGTAAACCAGAAGGCTGGTTTATTAAATCATCAGTCAATTGGCTGTACCTGTTACTGATTACATCCATGAAGGGCTTGTCTTCTGCAATGAGATAATTCAATCAACTGGGTTTAATCCAATCAGTTGGAGACTTTTAAGGAAGAGAGAGAGGACCTTCACTTCTTCAGCTAGCCAGTGAAGCATTTCCTGAGGAGTTCATCAGACACCTTCAGTGGAGTTGCCAGTTCACTTCCTGAGGAGTTCATTGAACACCTTCATCAGAGTTGCCAGTTTGCTGCTTGCCCTACGGAATTTGGACTTGTGCATACCCACAGTTGCATGAGACATTTTTATAAAATCTTATATTTATAGATATCTCTTGTTGATTCTGTTTCCCTAGAGAACTCTAATACACCCACCAATGTGCTAAGAATGGGCACCAGTGTCCCATACCATTGATTTGGGGCACTATGTAAGATTGTGTTTTTTATGACCCTGGTAAAGGTTTTGTTATCTAGTCCCACAAAGCAGCATAAACTGCATGTTTCATTCCTAGCCCCCTTACTATATCTTGTAATTCATCAAGCATGCTCCAATGGGGAGTAACCTGGGGCATGTCCCCCACATTGAGCCAAGTTTCTTTATACTGAGTCACTAACCAATTTAATAGTGAACTGGACAGGTAGTGTGGCTAAGGAATATATACATTGATGAAGGGAAAGGTGAATGGTAATAGAGGCCAATGTGTTTATTTCATGTCCTGAAAGCAGTATTCCCTCTGCACCAGTATCCCACAGGTACAGCAGCCAATTTGGTAAAATTTCTTTAGGTTTTGGACTGTATTGATGCCCAATTTCCCATAATGCAGTGACAGTATAATCCTGCATTGTAACCAGCACCTTTTGATCAGGAGGTGCTCCTAGGGCAGTGGCAGCTGCAGCACCATCCCCCTCACCTGGATATCAGGATGTTGTATTTGCTCCATTTTGATCTTTTGTTGGACCAGAGGATGAACATGCTTACTTTCCTCAATTTCAGGTTCCCCCAGTCAGATGGGGGCTCATCCTCATCTAAAGAAAAATCAATGGGGGTCCCACACTTTGGGATCCCAGTCGGGAGAAGACATGATATGCCTGACTTGCCCATTCAGCAGCTTGCACCCTCTCACTTTAGCACACTGGCATGCTTTAATCTACATGGCGCAGCCTCTCATTTAATGCATCCTTCAAATCTGGTTTGTTTATCCTCATGTCTCTTTCTAACTTAAGTTCCCCTTCTAGTTGGGGAACCTCAGCTTTGACTGCCAGAGCCTCTTCCATGGCTGAGTGCACAGCTCCTAACAGAGGCCATGCAATAGCCATGGCAGCCTGACAGCACTTCCTTTTCTTATGAAATACTGACTGAGCTGAAGCCTGTTGCAGGAGAACCAGCAAGGCTGGGGAGTTCTGGGCATTGCCATACTCCCTCAGTGGCCCCCACTCATCCAGGAGGGCTGCCATCTCTCCCCGCATTTCAACGCCACCTGGTATTCTCCCTGGTCTGTCTTCTTTCTCAGGACTCATCAAGCCTGTTACAGCAAGCATTTCCTTGGTTTCCTGGCTGGCTTGCCCAATGTTCCAACCCATAATAGCCCCAAGACCAAAGAACATGCCTGAAACAGAGTTACCCATGAGGTTAACTAGGGACTTACAAAATAGAAGACAGTTTTTCTCAATGGCACCAGGTCAGAGAGTGAAGTCAGCTTTCTGCCATTCGAGAGAGAGAGAGAGAGAGGAGTGCCAAGGCATGGGGGAAGCTTATGAAAGTTTGTGACAACAGTTTCTTACAAGATTTGGTTACAACAAGGTTTCCTGAGATGTGGTAACTAACAGTGATTAGGGGAGGGGTGTTTTAATGCTTTCCCCCCTGGGGGGAGGGGCCTGTTGCCTGGTCATATAGGTGGCTGCATGTATCTCACTAATGGAGGATTGGTGTGGCCCTGGGCCCGGGGTCCTCAACCTAGTGAACAGAACATAAGGAAAAACATTTAGTTGAATCTTCATTTTTTTCTAAAGTTTACATGGAGGTGGAAATCAAAACATAAAGGCCATTTAAAGTGATACATAAAGGTATACCATCTGTTATGGTTTGCCAATGCTGCCATTTTGCAAAACACCAGAAATTGAGTGGTTTAAGGGGGTTTATTGGTTACAGTGTTACAGTCTTCAGGCTATAAAGTGTCCAAACAAAGGTATCAACAGTAGAGCACCTTCACTGAAGAACACTGATGGCATCTGGAAAACCTCTGTTAGCTGGGAAGGCACATGGCTGGTGTCTGCTTGCTCCTAGGTTGCGTTTCAAAATGGCATTCTCCAAAATGTCTCTGTAAGCTGCAGCTATCTCCAAAATGTGAGATAGCTCTGTCTTCTGTCTGAGAACCCCTTTATAAGACTCCAGTGATCCAATTAACATCTGCCCTGAATGGGTGGAATAACACCTCCATGGAAATTATCCAATCAGACATTTCACTCACAGTTGATTGAGTCACATCTCCATGGAACACTCAGTCAAAGAATTAAAATCTGATCAACACTAATACATCTGCCCCCACAAGATTGCATTGAAGAATATGGCTTTTTCTGGGGGACATAATATATACAAACCAACACACCATCTGACCTTTTGGCAGTTTTAATGTGATTCAACTATATATGCTAAATTTTGACCCATGTGAGGACAGCATACATTAAATCAACAAATAAACAATTATTTACTGAGCATATAGGAATTACTATGTGTATAACATTAGTTGCTATAGCAAAAAACAAAAACTGAACTTAGGAAGCAGGTTTTAGGTAACAGAAAAGGCAGAGAAATAGTGACAGTATCTGGATAATGAATTATAGTTATTGATTTGGTAACAATAATGGCAACTACCATTGAGAGAGCCCTCTGTGGGGTCAGCTCATATACTCCACACCTTACTTGCATTACCTGATTTTCCTTTTCTTGATAGTCCTAGGTTTTATGACTATTTTACCAGTTATCTAAACTGGGATTTACCTAAGCCAATGATTTTTCTAAGAACAGAGATTTGTTAAGGAACAGAAGGAGAAATTAATACTATGAGCTGTCTGATTTTAAAGCAATCTCTCAATAATTCCTGTTAATCTCTCACATTGTGGCTATGTGGAACAATTTCTTCAACAAAAAAGAGGGAGCATGTAAATAGAATATGTTGGAGAAAGCTTCCCAGATAAAGGTATCTTTAGTTGAGATTGAAGGTGTATGGGATTAAAACAGGGAGAGCACTATGAACACGATGGAGGGGGAATAAACAGGCCTAATCTTGGGCATAGTGAGTGAATCTGTAAAAATAGATCAGAGAAGATGTCAGGGATAAAACTGCACTTGTCATAAGTAGGTGCTCTGAAAGGGTTTTCTACTTTCATGATTAGTTGCTGTAATGTCAAAAGCTAAGTATTGAGTTAGCGCCCCACCACCACTTCACTTCATCTATAGAGAGCTGGAAAAATAAATAAAAGTGATTTATAAATTGGAATCAACTTCTTCCAAATCCCTTCTTTACCTCCTCCCATGAATAATGAATGTTCTTAATGGCGTCTAAAATGATGAATCCTACTTACTTTGCTCAGATCCATCAGAGGAATCACCATCTATCTGTAGTCTTATGGATTTTTTTCTTAAATAATAGTATTCAAAAGTCGAAATGACTCCTGGAACCAAGGGCTACAGAATGGATGTTGTGTTAGCAGGCATGAAAACGACATTCATCTTGTTGTATATCTCCATCAGAGCTCTTGGCTGACCAGATGCGTTTGTCAATGAGTAGTAATATTTTGTAATATTTTGAAAGGAATCTTTTTTTCCCCCAGGCAGTAGATCTCAACAGTGGGCTTAAAATATTCAGTAAATCATGTTTTAAACAGATGCGCAGTCATCCATTTGTAGAACACAGGCAGAGTAGATATAGCTTAATTCTTAAGTGCCAAGGATTTTCTCAATAGTAAATGAGCATAGGCTTTAACTTAAAATCACCAGCTGCATTAACCCCTAACAAAAGAGTCAACCTGTCCTTTTGAAGCTTTGAAGCCATGCATTGACTTCCCCTCTCTAGCTATTACAGTCCTCCTAGGTTGCATCTTTTTTCAATAGAGGACTGTTTCATTTACATTGAAAGTCTGCTGTTTAGTGTAGCCACTTTCGTCTATTATCTTAGCTAGATCTTCTGGATAACTTGTTATAGCTTCTACATCAGCACTTGCTTCATCTTGCACTTTTATGTTATAGAGATGACTCTTTCCTTAAACCTCATGAACCAACCTCTGCTAGCTTCAAACTTTTTCTTCTGCAGCTTTCTCACCTCTCTCAACCTTTGTAGAACTGGAGTGCATTAGGGTCTTTCTCTGGATTAGGCTTTGGTTTAAGGGAATGTTGTAGCTGGTTTGATCTATTGAGACCACTAAAACTTTCTCTATATGAGCAATAAGGCTGTTTTGCTTTCTTATCATTCATGTGTTCACTGGAGTGGCACTTTGAATTTCCTTCAAAGACTTTTCTTTTGCATTCACAAGTTGGCTAACTGACACAAGAAGCCTAGCTTTTGGCCTATCTCAGCCTTCAATAGTTCTACCTCACTAAGCTTAATCATTTCTAGCTTTTGATTTAAAGTGAGAGACCTGCCACTTTTCCTTTCACTTGAATGCTTAGAGGCCATTGTAGAGTTATTAATAAGCCTAATTTCAATATAGTTGTGTCTTAGGGAATAGGGAGGCCTAAGGAGAGGGAGAGAGACAGAGAAACAGCCAGTCAGCGAAACAGTTAGAGCATACAGATATTTATCCATTAAGCTCATTGTCTTATATGGGCGTGTTTCGTGGCACTCCAAAATAATTACAATAGTTTTGATCTGATCACAGATCACCATAACAGATATAATAATAGGGAAAATGTTGAAATATTTCAATAATGACCAAAATGTGACTCAGAAACATGAAGTGAGCATGTGCTGTTGGAAAAATGGCACCAATAGACTTGCTTGATGCAGGGTTGCCACAAACCTTCAATTTGTAAAAATTGCAATATCTGCAAAGCACAATAAAGCAATGCTTAATAAAATGAGGGATGGTTGTGTGTGCTGGTCTTACTGAGAGCAGTTAGATTAACAACAAAAATTTCCTAGACTGAACTATATTTTCCCATAAGCAATAAATCTAAGAATTCTTTTAGCTGAGAGCATTTTAAATTGAATTTGAGTACTTTGATATAACACTTTACTGTAATTGGAGCCTTTTTTCTATAGGTGGGCAATGGAAAATGAGTTCAGAATAGGGAAATAATTCAGATTCCCTTCTGACACACTTTGCCGAATAAGCTAACATATTTATTTTCATTATTAGCTTTCATTCCCAGAGTAGCAATATTTAATATATCCTTAATTGGATATCATTGGTAGTACTTCAATTATTTTGACATTCATCCATGAGACTTCTGAAATGTGCTCTTGTCCTGACTCTTAATTTAAAAAGTCACTATTGGAGAACTTGCTGAAACAGAAACTATTGGTAAAACACTTATTTCAGGATCATTGATGCAAATTTTGGGTTTTCTTATTGATTATTCAGATGCTGCTCTGTGCAGGATATCACCATTATCTATGGTTCAAGAAACAGTAATTTCGCAGTTGCCAAGTTCAAGTCTGACCAAGGTCAGGCTTTCAAGCATATTTGCCAACATAGAACTCTTTCTGTTTCAGTTTTCTGAGATTCTAGTAGAAATTTGGTGTCTTCTCTGCTTAATATAAAAAAAAAAAAAAAAAAAACAAGAACAAAAAACAACTGTTTTTGAGAAGTAGAAGCTAATCTTTACACATTCTTTTTATACTAGCATGGAGTGCCTGCAAAAAGTTTCATAACTCAAAATGATCACATTGATTAGCGTGCCATGATTTTTTGATTTTTGTCCTGAGATCATGGACAAGTTTTCTGGACACCACATTTGTAAGGCAATTATCATAGTGCTACTTCCTCTTTAAGCATTCAGGAAATTTTGTAAGACTTTAAAAGATGACACATTATAAAATATAGGCACAAAAATAGATGATGTCTCAGGATATCTCTGAATTGCCTAGTATTTTAGATTTTGATCTAGTTGAAGAAAACACTGAATTACTCAAGTTTTGGGATGAGAATCAAAATGTGCAAATATGTTTGTAACCTTCAAATATGATTTCAATAGCTCAATTGTAGTTAAGAACATAGTAACCCAGCCATTATATGATGCTTTGAAATTTTTTGTTTTTTTTTTAACTACTTTTAACTTATTTTTTTGTACATTTATTGTACATCCAGGAAACTGAGAAAACTTGGAAAATTGCCAAATTTCTTGCCCAGGTTTCAAAAATCTGTGGTGGGATTTAGGAATCTGTCTTTTTATCAGTTTCCTGATAATGATACATCTTGAGAAACATTGGTCCAGTCAGAAGTGTTTTCTTCTGCCTATTATTTTTAGATAGCCATATATTTATTATACTAGTTTATTTTCTTAATTCTCAAGAGGGAGGCAAATTATTCTTACAACCAAAAATCTATCCAGGTTTGAACTTCATTAAAAGGGCTTCAAGGCAAAAAAATAAAGAGAAGAATCCCAATTTCATGCAGTGGGATGTACAGAAGGCATAATTACCAGGGGATGGAAAGTAGGCTTCTATTTTCTTGTTTAATTTTCTCTGTGATAGTCTGCAACTCAATTTGTTTTGGTTCAGAACAATGTGGTTCAAAGTTCTCTATTGGGAACTAAAGGCAACTTATCATTATGTTCTTATTTTGAAGACATTTAATAGTCATTAGTGATCATTTGTAAAGGAAATAAAATTATGCATGCATTTTGATGGGGCCACAGATATACTCAAGATTGCATAGTTTTTGAGGCAACACTTATAGTCTAAATGTAAATTATTTTATAGAATAAAATGACAGGCTAAGTGACAAAGACCATTGACATTTAGCTTTCAGAAAGACAGTAACATATGGATGGTTTTTGAACTAGGAATCAATTCAGGAAGGTACTTCCAACCCAGTATTCAGTCATCTTAGTGAAAGCTGTTTTGAGTTGGGAAATAAATGAGACCTCAGAGTTTGCTTCAGGCAGCCCCTATATTTGAGGGACCCCCTTAAAGCCAGAAAGCAGATTATTATTTTTGTTAATTATCCTTTTTAACATTTATTGAGTCCTGGCATTGTGCTAGTAACAGAACAGAATATGACTTTAAAAGCACTGCTTCCTACTGGATGGATATATACTTTTTATTTGGGGATAAAATAAGGATGCACATCAGGAGCTATATTTATGTGAACCATCCTAGGAAGAGTAGGGAAATCGAAGAATAAGACCTCTTTAACAACAGAATATGATGGATCATCATTAAATGGAGGTTTTTGATGAAACTGGTATGGTTATTCACACAAATTTTCTTCCTAAGTAGCAAATGGGACCTCAATTACCCAATGATATTTTCATCACAATTTAGATTCAGCAGTCTCATTTTGCATTTACAGTTCCCTGCCTGCATTTAATATTTATGCCATATTGAATTAAATAAAATCATAAATGCTGTTCTTGTTCATTTGTTGTATGTTTGCAGGAAGCTGTACAGATTTCAACAGAATATGAAAATACACTATATTATACTCATTATGAACATTGTTGGTAACCAATAGACTATCCTGGGAAATAAACTTCTTTTTCAGGCAGTGTTTCCTTGTTTTCTTTCGCTAACTCATAGTTGTTTCATTTTCCATCATAATGGAAGTTGTTTTGAAAAAAATTTCAAGAAAACTATTTCACAAGTTCTTCATTTCCCCAGAAAAATATCTGTAAAAGTTGTTTGTAACCCAGCCTATTTCCAAATTATTTTATTTATGATCTCCTCATTATTACTTTTTAACTCCTTCAACCTATCATGAGTTGTGCATACTACCCAATACTCACAATGTGTAATTTTCTCCTAAGTGACATTCCTCCAGGCTTTAAGTACTCTTAATGTGGATTCTTTCCTACCTTATGTATGGAACTATCTCCGATCTTGTTCCTTCCTAAAAGACTGACCAACAGTTATGACTACTTCTGTCATTTCACAGAATCTTTTCAATGTCTGGAGCTATTATGTATTAATTCTAGACCACAAAGCACACTGCCCCTCCTTCCCTGAAAATTCTTCCTTATTTCTCCATGACCAAGAATATCTCCCTTTTAGACTCCTTCCCATTAACTTTTTAATAAAACAATCAATATGTTAGAATTGCCAAGACCTTCATGAGAGACAATTATCCTTAAGGTTTAGTATTCAGAGAGTCCTGAGTCCTAATCTCAGCTCATCCTTTTAAAGATAAGGGACCTGGGGCAAGATACTAAGTTTACTCAGCCTTAGTTAACTTTAAAAAGAGAGAGAGAGAGAGAGAGAGAGAGAGAGAGAGAGAGGCAAAGAAAGAAAAAAGGAACACCTTATGTAATAGCAGTGCCTAGCTTTTAAATAGGATTGAGTTGCATATTTGAATGGAGTGCGTAGTACATTGTCAGGCATAGTCCTCCCTATTAGAAGGATCAATAATTTGTAAAAATAGGTGGCAGTGAAGAAATTATCACCTGCCATTCTTTAACTAAAGTCTTAGTTCCTTAGTTTGTTAGTACCACAAACTGGGTGGCTTAAAACAGAAACGTATTGCCTCACTGTTCTGGAAGATAGAAGTCTGAAATCAAGGCGTCAGAAGGGCCATGCTCCCTCTGAGGTCTGTGGGGAAGAATCTGTTCCATGCCTCTCTCCTGGCTTCCAGCAGTGGCTGGCAATCTTTGGCGATCCTTGGCTTGCGTCATAACTCAATCTCTGCCTTCATCATCACACGGCCGTCTTTTCTGGGTGTGTACCTATGTCTCCTCTTCTTATAAGGACACCAATCATGTTGGATTAAGGACTGACCCTACTCTGGGTGACCCCATTTTCACTTGACGAATTCCATCTGTAACAATCCTATTTCCAAATAAGGTCACATTCTGAAGTACTGGGGATTAGGACTTCAAAATATCTTTTTGGGGGACACAGTTCAATCCATAACATTTCTACGAAACAGTACGTCAATCTGTTTGCTCATCTTGTTACTCCTAAATAGTATTTGGGATTATTTTTGCCACACATTTTTTATATGCTGTGTATTATGTAAAAGTATTTTACATGTGTCTTTTACACTGAATAGTGTATATGAAGTAATTATTTAATTGAATATTTTTTATGCACAGTATACCATTAGCATTCTTATTTTGGTTTGTATCTTCCTCTTCTTTATTTTTTTATGTGTGTCTGTGTCTTTTTATAGACATTAGACTTATGATGAATGGTCTGTCAGAAACCCTTTTCCACTTGTGAATCACTGATTCTGATGTGCTATGGGTAAGGTTTTGTGCAGGAATGATCACATAGTGAGTTCCTGAGCCTGGCTGACTGCCCGGTAGCACCAACTCAATGAAACAACTGCACTTGAGGTACCTGAATTTTATGAGGCAAATGATGTTCTGCAGTGATATTTTTAATTGGGAAATGCATAAATATTGTAGGGAACTGTGTCTTATTGTTGGGTGGATACTTTTAATCTATAACATTGAAGAAAATGAGATTTTGCAATTGTTTAAGTGAATCTTTCCAATTCTGCTGAGTCAGCTGTGGATTTGTTTTCTTAGGGCTATCTTTAGTTACTTTTGTTGTTTATTATTCAGGGAGCATTTAAATAAGAACAAACAACCAATGCAGAAAAACTAACCTAAGTTTTCATAGTAACCAAACTTTATTTGATTTTTGCATGTGCCAATTTAAATACATGAGATTATTTTCTATTTTGGCATACTTGTAAACATTGGTTAGTTCCCTTGGTACTTGAATTACCTACATGAAACTGTGAGAAAGAAGGATTTGTAATGGTTTTCAAGCTTAAGTGGAAAGAGGAATTACCGACAAATCTCACAAGGGAAATTAGCGTAGGGTTTCTAGCCAGGAGTAGATATAAAATCACTTACATAAATATCTAAGGATTGGGGATGGGCATGCTTTTCACTCTCACAGACATCTTTAGATATAATTTCTATGGAAGTATACAAAAGTGAAAGCCACATATTATATATGGCCTATGCCTATTTCCTATCATGCTGAACAAATACTTTTCCAGGGCCTGACTTTTTACTAGAAGACCGTGGTGATTGTGTTACAGCTAGAGCCCCTTTTCTAGCAATTGTGATTCCTTAGGTGTTTCTGGGTAACCTAAAATAGACCAAGGGAATTCAAGGCCCAAACTCCAAAGATTACATTATTTTTCTTCTCTTCTGACCAAGTTCTCTAGGTTTCTTTTCAATTTGGGGATAAATTTCTCTTTTGGTTGAGTTATGCAGATTCACATTTTGTTGCTTGCAGCCAATGAACCCTATTTAAGAAACTGTCTCTTATGGGCTAAAAACATCCAAATTCCTTAGTAGAAACCAAGCTACTATCTGGCAGTGTGTGTATTCTATTCCTCACCTCAGTATCTATATGTCACCAATATTGATCTACCTGTAATTCTTCAAGTAAACCACACTGTTTCTCTATCTTCTCTTTCAGACTTGAAAATCTACCAATATTAAGAAAACATAATGATCTATTAGGGCTTATAAGGCGCTTCACTATGTGACTGACCCTAATCAAGCTTTCCAGTCTCAGTGCCTGCTACTTCCTAATACCTGATGAATTATTCTACAAATACACTGATCACTTTTTAAAGCTTTCATAATGTTTTCCAATTTCAACCTCTCTTCCTGCCATATCTATTTCCTGCCTCCAAAAAATCTACCATAAACAAATATATTGGCCTGTAAATATTTAGCTTAACTACATCACTGTGAGTCGTTCTCATCAAACATCTCCTTAACAGATGCCGCACTCTCCTCTGTACCCTTAAGTTCTGTACATTTCTGCTTAGTGTTTGGGTTTATGCTTCTCTTACTAAATCCTGTATCCCAGAAAGCTCTCTCCTTTTATAGTCCCAATATTCAATGCACTGTCTAGCACAAAGTAAGTGCTTGATAAATCTTGTTGCATTTACAACATGGATAAATATATGATATATGAGTTAATGTAGTAATCGTATGTCTATAATAATTAAGAAATCCAAGAATAATTTATGTATCTGCTGTTTACAAGTCATAAATGTTTTCCCATGTGATCACAAAGGATTCTTGTTCTAATTTAATAAATACATATTATTCTATTATTTAATTCACTAAGTATATATTAAATAATGATTAAAACAATTTATAAATCACTGTCAATCCTTTGAATTATGGTATGGTAAACCACCCTGATACTGAGATTTTAGTGTGTATGACTTAAGCTAACTTCAAATACAGATCAATAAAAATAAAAAGATATGTACATATTGAGTAAAACCACAATTCATTGATTGTATAACTTCTTAAATACATCTACTTCTATTGCTTATTATTAAAAATAAATATACATTTACTTTTAAATATCTCTCCCTTTCATAGGTTAAATAGGAGAGATTTCTTGTCGAAGCATGTTTAAGCCTCTTTCACAACAGATTTTAAACTTCTATTTTATTATACTTCTAACTACTACGTTATTTCTTTTTAGAAATATATATCCTTTATGGTTTTCAGGTAGGGAAAATTTTGTTATGCATATTTTTTCACATAGTAATTTACATTTGATTATTTTTGCTTTCCACAGAGCCACGTGCCTACTACATACCATAAGATTAAGTGCTTTTAAATGTTAGAGTTCTAACATTTAAAATTTTTCCAGAAAAAAATTGAGTCTTTTCATTTTTATAGACTTTACTTCATGATATTTCAACCCTAAAGAGAATAAAAGAGATAATAAACTCACAACTTGAGGAAAAATGTGATATTGTTTAATTGCCTTTTGAGTCTTTCTTTTTGTTACTAATCATTTTTATCCACTTTTGAGACTCCATAATGTAATTTATATTTAATGCTCAGGAGCTTTGCTAATCATTAAAACATAGAAGAAATAATACATTAAGGTTTTGTGTTGGATGTAAATGATGAGTAGTACTTGTAAAATGTGAAAACATGTCAGATATAATTGGAATCAGGCTGCTAAGTCCTAGGGGGATTAAATTGCTGGCAGTGAAATTTATTAATGATAGGCTTTTATTTAGCATAATTTTAAAAATAACAAATATGAGAGGTGTTTCACATATCACCATTTGATAAAAAGTATAGTGGCTAGAGTAAGTCACCTAGGCTAGCTCCCTTAATTTTTCCAGTACAAAAATATACTGAATTGAAATATAAGATTGAAGCAAACATATGTATATTTGGTCCCTTCTACGTAGATGGCCACACAAAGACGCCCACATTTAACACTCAATTGCCAATGAATTGCTATGTGGTAAAGAGGGAGAAACTTTTCTGATTTTAGTTTGTATTTTTTTTAATCAAAATAATAAATGTGCATAGTTTTAAAAGGCCTTATAAAGCTTATAATAAATCAGGATGTCATTCCCTATCCAATTCCTAGTCTGATTCCCAACTCCCAAAATATTTATTTTGTTTCTACTGCCATCTTTTTAAATAGCATTCTTTTTCAACTTTTTCTCAAGTTTTTAAAATATCACATGGTATTTGGAATTTTTGAACAAGGTGGCTATAAAGGTTTGAAACAGGTAAATATATTTAACGAATGATTTATACTTGTTACATTATATTACTTAATGAAACATTCCACATGATATGTTCAATGTGATACCCACCCCCATTTGTATCTTCAGAGAGCCTTTCCCCCATTAACAATGTGTATTTCACTGGGCTGTGAAAAACTGAAAGGAATGCAGTACACTCAGGAGCATTTTCATTAGTCTTGCACATGTGTGATGCATTGCCTAAGATGAATTGTATCTCTGGTCGATTTTCACTAAAAAGCCCTACACATTTATCATACGCTGGGATGAGTAGGAAGGGGGGAGGGTTGTCAAATCTGTAAAAAATTATAAAATGAAAATTATCTATATTTTATGCCTACCTATATAAAGTGAAGTTTTCTTTTTTTCACCATTCTTCCCTTTTCCACACACATTCATTGCCCTCTCCCTTCTTCTGAATTGAACCATAGATGTTTTGTTAAAGGTCAATGTTTATGTTATTACAGTTCTGTTAATACTGCAGATAGCTGAGCAAAGTAGTGCATATTTTATATTTTTCTTAAGTTTCCATGGAGCTTTCATGAATTAACCTCACATTTTTATTAAAACTCTACATTTCTCAACGTGGTGACAAAATTCGGATGCATTCCTTCTGGCACTTTCCATCCTGTTGCTTTATTCTGGCTGGCTGTTCTCCAAACCTCAGAACTAGCAGATATACTAGAAATTCTTTTATCATTGCTTTAGAATCCTTATGCCTCCTTCTTGTGACAGATTATATTTTACCTACATCCCATATCTTGTTCTTAATTGATTTATGGTCTCATTTTGATAGAATAGATTCTCAATTAGTTTCCTAAGAAAGGATACATTGGTAGTGTATGATCCCTTTAGTGCCTGCAAATGACAGTATTCATATTTTGCTGTAGCACAAAATTAAAATGATCTCAATTTTAAAACATATATCTGTTTACAGTCTTCTAATTTCCAGTTTTTTTTTTTTGAGAAGATTGATGCCATCGTGACTCTTGACCTCTTTGACCTCTATGGAATTTTTAGGATTTTCTCTATGGTGTTTTGAAATTTCAGAATTAGATTTTTGTTTTTATTTTGTTTATTTGTTTTCATTTATTTTGTTTGCCATTTTTAACTCTAGAAACTCATATCTTTTGATACTGAGAAATGTTACAATATTTTGTTAATTTTTCCTCTACCATTTCCCCATATTCTCTTTAAGTAACTTGTGTTAGGTGGATGATTGATCTCCTGGTTTGATCCTCCACGGTCTTGTCTTTTCTCTAATATTTACTTATCCCTTTGCCTTTTTGTTCTGTTTTCGAGGAAAATTTTCAGATCCTATGATCTGAATTTTCAACAGATTTTTTTTCTTTCTGCTGTCAATTATTAATTTTTTTCAAAGGCTCTTTCTTATCCTCTAAATATAAAGTTTTTCTTTAATGATCCTGTTTGGTTAATTATCTCATTAATACCCACCTGAAGAATTTAGTTATTAGAATATTTTTTAATACTATTCTCTGTTTTATCACTATTTCCTCTGAGACTGATTTTCTGTTTATTTTATCTTCCTCACAGCTTAGAAGTTTTCTTCAACTGTCTAATATTCCTTGGCTGTCAGTTCATATTTAACATGAGGTACTAAAAAGCAGATTAGGATTTCGTGGTGTATGTCCAAGACTTAATAACTGATGCCTCAGCATACAGTAGATGATTCTGTTGAGGAATCCCATCTTTCATTGGGGAACCTTACAAAACTGCATATCTGTTGTTGTTTTCTCTTGGCCTGGTCAGATTCTCCAGAGAGCTCCTTTAACCTGGTCTTAGGGATAGAATTCTAGCACAGCATTCTGGAAGTCAAAAGGAAGGGAGATTGAGGGTCTCACCATTCAGCATGTGCTTTTGATCAATAAATAGGGCAAAATAAATAGGGAGTGGGGGTAGCAAATGGGAGATCTGGGAGAGGAAATATAGAAATATCACGTCTTCTAATATGTCACATTGACAATCAGTGAATTCTCCTGATTCATCTCTCTGTCCTTCTCTGCCTCTCTCACACAAATGCACACACACATACACACACATACAAAACCCATCAGAGCCATCTGCCACCTCCAACTGAGAAGCTTTTAAGGGATTCTGCAGTGCAAATTGATTTTCTTTTTTTTTTTTTTGGCTTTCCACACAGCAGCCAAAATCCATCTTTTCCATTCTGCTAAGCTGTTACCATTTGGCCACCCACTTTAGATCATACAAAATTATGGGGTCATCCCTCATCTATTCTAGTTCTATCTTGTTCTTAAGGGGTGTCTTAATTTGCCAGGATTGCTATAACAAAGTACTAAAATCTAGTTGGGTTAAACAACAGGAATTTATTGTCTCAGAGTTGTAGAGGCTAAAAGCCCAAAATCAAGGTGTTAAAAGGACCGTGCTTTCTCTGAAGTCTGTAGTGGCCTAGTGGTAGCTTGCTGGCAATCCATAACTCAAGTCTGCCTCCATCCCATGGCTGTTTCTCTCCCTGTCCATTTCCTTTCATGTCCAAATTCCCTCTGCCTATAAGAACTCCAGTCATATAGGATTAATGCCCACCCCAAGCCTTATCTTAACTAACAAAATCTTTGACGATCCTGTTTAGAAATGAATTCATTCACAGGACTTGAGTTTGGGATTTGAACAAGTCTTTTGGGGGACATGATTCAGTCCAAAACAAGGGGATTTTGTTTTTATTTCTTTAAAAGCTGTGTTAATAGAGGCTTGGGATGGAGTATACTTAGAAGCTTAAGTTTGAGAAACATCCTTTGATGTTATGTTATTGCAATAATTAATCAACAAAATAAGGACAGTACATACTGTTTATTCATTTATTAGTTAAGATCACAAGATGCTATTAATTCATGTTTATGTTATGTTCTTACTAGGTATCATTCCCTTGGCTAAGTGGTAAGAGCAGGCTGTAAAATAGTGAACATGATAAAAATAAAAGACCTCTGTTTTGATTAATTTGTGTTCTAATAGGGGATACAAACACTAAATAAGTAAAAACATAAAGAAACAATATTTTTTCAATTAATAATAGATCTAAACAAGATAAAGTAATAGTGACCAAGGGAAGGCTGTAGTGGTTATCATTGGAAGGGCCTTTCTGATATTTGGGATGAGGATAGGATCATGGGAAGGTTCCAACCACACTGATGGACAAAGGAAACAGCAGAAGGATATGGAAATAAGAATGGACTTGCAATTTGGGGAAAAGGTAGTGTTCTGGTTTGCTAAAAACTGCCAGATTGCAATATACCAGAAATAGACTGGCTTTTTCAATGAAGATTTATTAGATTGCAAATTTATAATTGAAAACATCCCAATTAAGGCATCAAGAGGTAGATACCTTCTCTGAGGAAAGGCCAATGGCATCCGGGATTCCTCTGTCACACGGGAAGGCACATGGTGATGTCTTCTGTTCAATGGCTCTCTCTCTCAATTCCTGTCCATCCTTGCCTATTTCTCCTGAGGAATTTCTCTCTAAGCATCTGGGCATCCTCTCTTAGCTTCTCCAGGGCAAACTCTGGATTTCAACTCTTAGCTTCTCTCCTGGTTCTGGTTTCAATGGCTGTCTCCAAAATGTCCCTGGGTGTTTTCTCTCTAAACATCTCTGAGCTCTCTTCAAAATGTCTCTGCTTTTTATCTTCTCATAGAGGACACCAGTAAACTAATTAAGATCCACCTTGAATGGGTGAGATCACATCTCCATGGAAATAATCTAATCAAAAGGTCCCATCCACAATTGTGTGGGTCACATCTCCATGGAAACAACCTAATCAAAAGATCCCACCCACAATAAGTCTGCACCCACAAGATTGAATTAAAAGAACGTAGTCTTTTATTGGGTACATGACAGATTCAAACCAACACAGGTAGAGAATTATGCAGCTGAAAGCTGTATGAGATGAGTTGAAATTAGAAGAAAGGAAGCCACATTAAACAAGTCCTTTAGGCCACGGTATGGGGTTTGGATTTTTTCCTATGTGTAATTGGAGGATTAAAGAGAGCATAACACTCATTCATTCAACAGCATTTATTGAACAGCTGTGTGTAAAGTAGTATTCTAAGTGTTAGTAATAGAGTTTATGCCACAAGGAGGTCTTGCATGCTTCTGCTCTGCTCATCATGTGTCAGTTGTCCACTGTTGGGTCAGCTAGGGTTAGTTAATTTAGAATAGTCTCAGTTGCAGTGGCTAGTGTCTGCTCCATATAGGGGTCAGGGTAGCCTGGGAATATTCACATAGTCACTGAGCAAGGTCCTAAGAGAATAAACAGAAAATATAAGGCTCCTTAAAACATAGGCCCAGAATTGGCACAACATCCCTTCTGCATCCATCCATTAGTCACAGCAAGACACAAGGCAGGCCGATTCAAGGATGTTGGGAAATAAATACCTCTTGGTGGAAGATTTGCAAAGTCACATTGCAAAGAATATGGATATAGGAAGGAGTAAAAGATTCTAAACACATTCATGAATCCATATGTGTTTATGTATTTGCTTATTTTTTGTTTGTCCATTGGTTTATGTCTATTTTAGAAATTGTCTGCCCCAGTGTCATATGGGGTAAACAAAAGTATACCACGTTTTCAATTGTGGGGGAACTCTATCCAGGATTAAGAAACTGTGGTGTAAAAAACCAACCCACCTATATTTGGCAAAAATTTCCTGTATTTTAAAGACCAGGGATTAGCAGAATACTGGCTATATATTTCTACAATAAATTGTAAGACTTAGGAATATGGCTTTGTAGTGATCTTTTGCAGAGCAGACCTAACTGCTAAAATGCTTGTTTAAATTAATGAGGGAAAAAAAGAAAGTTTGCACTGTGCTAGCACAAAGATGTTTCTAAATCTGTAGTCATAAAACTAAGAAGAGTACCTGCCATATATCAAGTTGCCAAAAGAATTGATGTCAGCATTTTAGCGCAGTTCCAAGGAGGGAGCAGAAGAGACTGTTTTTCTTTTTTTCTTTTCTTTCTTTCTTTTTTTTTTTTTCCTGGCAACTTTTTCTTTGGAGTTGTAGCACAGGTCATTATAACTAAAATAGATATTTTAACATTTGCAATATTAGGCAGGTGGAAAAAAACAGAAAAATTAACAAAGATATTCTTGACTTTATCACTGCTAAAGAGGGGTAAAAAAGGCTGCAGTTTTGATATAGATAGGTTTGCTTTGGTTAAACTTGTAGATGAGTTTATTGTAGCTCTCTGAAAAATGTGATACTGCAAATATAGACTCCTGGCAGATAGAAATGTGCACTTTCCAAAATAGTGACTAATAGCCAAATGAGGCTATTTAGTGTAATTAAAATTAAATTAAATTTATATTAAATGAAATTTCAGCATCTAAGTCACATTAGCCACACTTCAAGTGTTCAGTAGCCACATGGGGCTAGGTACTGACCTATTGGATTGCACATATATATAGCGCATTTCCATCATTGAAGAAAGTTCTGTTGGGCAGTGCTGGCTTAAAACAAGGTTCAATCCACTGGGTATAATTTAAAAAGTAAGTAAATAAATCTAATATTAAAAGATGATTGGTATGCGTGATTTGGGACAAAGAACAAAGATTTCACCATGATCTCTTCCCTCATAATTGATTTTGTGGTCTAAATTCAAGATTCGCTAAACTTCATCACTGAAAAAACAGTGAGGGACAAAACAAACAAACAAACAAACAGAAAACTGTCATTACGTCTTGCTGTCTATAAACCCAGAGATTCCTAGACAATCAACTAAACTCTTAGAATTAAAAAACAAAACAAAACTCAGTAAGGTAAAAAGATAATCATATATCAATAATTCCCGAGTTATTACATAACAAAAAGAAAAAGCAGAAAAGAATGTATAAAGAAAATAGATCTCATTCACAAAAGCAATAAGAACTATAAGATACCTAGAAACTATAAGTAGAAATAGCTGTGAAAATAATTTCAAAATCATTGTTAAGAAAATTATAATTTTTATTGATAATCTCATAAGAATATCCCAAATAAAAGGACAGACTCACTATAATCCTGGATGGAAAGAATCATTATTAAAATTGTTGATTCTCTCCCCAGCCCTTACAAAAAAAGGCATATTCAAAGCAATTCCAATAAAAATCACAAGTTTTAAATTTGTTTAATTCACTGAGTTTGGATAATGGAACACACCTTTGAAATATATCAACCAAAACAATATATGGAATATGTCCATCATTGCATAAAGATCCTTCATGGCCAGAGTCATTCTGGAGTCAGTGAGTACCAGCTTGTGAAAATGAATTGTTAACTTTTCAGGAATTTTTTAGCATTTTGTTAAACATGGCTATCAATGAAATTTAAATTATGTAGATTTGTAATTAAATAAATCTACTAAAAAAGGTAATAGATACTCATAAGTAATTGATTCCTAATTGGTTTACTACATTTTACTACATCTAGGTTATTTCACATCTCAGCTCCACATTCAGTGACATGATGTGGTAATTTGAAATTAGTGCTGAAGCTGAATGAGGTTTCAGTTTAAAGATTATAATTATACATAAGGGTGAGTTATAGTTTATAGTTTATCACATATCAGGTTTAATGACAATAAATTATTAAGAAAAGTGTTAGCGGGGCCGGAATGCAACTGCGTTGGTCTAAGCATGGTTGCATTTAAACCATAAGTTACCTACAGATACAAAAATTCAGCAAACATCAGCAAAAACATTTAGTAATACTCAGTTGGCTCTATGGAATTTACAATAAAGTGCACTATATATTTAATTTAGTGTAAATGTTGAGATACGTTCATATCAGTAAAATTTATAATAAATGTAGTTACATGCACATGCATACATATTTTGAAAATTAAACCCTTACCAGCATACCACTGCTAATGTCACTTTCTTTTATTACCCACTGCCACCTAAGAGACAACCGTTTTTTGAATTCTATCATGGTAGACTAATTTTGCCTGTTCTTGGACATATAATATGTGCTGGGTGGGTGTAGATGTCTAAGTGTTGTTGTTTGTGTGTATGTTTGGTTTCTCACTCAACATTTTTAAGATTTATTAAAATGGTGTATTAGGAATTTGTGTCTTTTCATTGATGAATAATACTCCATCATATGAATGTATCTACTGTTGATTGGTATTTGAGTGGTTTCCAGTTTTTAGCTATTATGAATGTGGCTGTTATGAACATTTTGTACATATCGAATAAAATTTCTTCTTAATCGAGAAATTATTTCTAAATTTCACTTAAAAAGTAAAAACCATTCAGGTATACATAGAAAACACTGAGGAGAAATGCTCATCCATTGATATATAAAAATGTGTTAATTAAAGTGTTTTAAAAATGAATAAAAAATGTTTTCAGGACTTTCAGGACTAAAACCAGGAATAACCCTGGTAACTAGCCAAGAAAATAGAAAGAGAAAGGAAAAAACAACAACAACAACAAACCAAAACACATTATCTGTTATATCATGTAGTGCAGCAGGGGATTGAAGTAGCAGGACATATGTGGTATATCATAGCATGTAGTCCTTTAAAAATATTGAAGTGTTTTGGAGTGTTTAAAAATTAAACATCGATTGAGGAATCAGAATTGATTTTTTTGTAATCATAGATGTAAATTTCTAGAAAAGTCACGTTGTGTCTGTGTGCATGTGTACCTGCACGTGCGTGTGCGTGTGTGTGTGTGTGTGTGTGTGTGTGTGTGTGATATCAGGATTGCTGGGCCCTAAACTTTAGGATTGATTTGCAATATCATTATTCTAGAAATTAATAAGTTCTTCAGGTGTATGTTTTTTCTAACCATGAACTCATGTGAGACTGACATTCTGTTGGCTGGAAACTGAGGCTTTTGGTTACTAATGCCAGAGAGGATATTTTTTTGAAAGGAAGAAATAATTAACTTAATATAATTTTTCAACATTTTTCTTAAACTTTTGTGACACTGCTATTTACCTTTATTAGATTCAAATATTAAATGGTATATCATTTAAATTTAAATATAAAACAAATTTAGTAGTTATATAAGTTTCTGCTATTTTGAAAGAATTTATTAATCTGCAGTTTATCCTCACAAGAAATATTTTGACATTTCCCATGTTAGTAAATAATTTTGTTAAGTTTATGTGAGCACAAAAGGCTGGAAAAGGTAGATCAAAAAGCACTGGACATGAATTCAAACTGCCTGGGGATTGGGTACACTAGCTTTGAGAATTTGGGGCAAAATATTTAAATTTCATAAAGCTTACTATCCTTGTTAGAGAAAATGAATATAAAATGTTGACTTTGTGTGCTTGGGTCATAAGAATAAATAATGGCATTTTATTTTTTAGATTAAAATGCCTGACATTAAATAAAATGTTAGCTATCGATATTTTAATGATCAGATGCTGCAGTGGAAGTATTAGCAGTAACGTGAATGTGCAATTTATCACGCAACCAATAACTGTTTTGAGAGGGAAAGAAGGCATATTAGTAATTATGCTGGAAAAACAGGTAGACACTGAGACTTTCCGAAGCAAACCAAGACATCTAGTCACACTAGCATTAAAGATAGGCTCTATTAATGTTTTATGGTCAGATAATCAGAGGAAAACTTTATTTGGGAATATTAGGACATGCCTGACAGGATGAAACATATTGGGCATTGTCAGAGATGGCTTTTTACTTGAGTCCCCTCATTCTAGCATTTCTACTAGCATGGTGGCATGAGAATGGATATTATGGAAAGAGAGCTACATAATGGACTAGGAGAGAATTTTCCTGGGTAGAGACTATTCTACTGAATGACACCCATTCTGAGATAGAAATGGAGAAAATGAACAAAATATAGACTTTTGACAATTTGTTCTTTACATATGAAATATCCAAAATGGCTGAGACAATAAAGTAGATGTATTGATTCACATAATTGTAAAGCCCAAGAGTATATCAGGATTTGGATTCAGGCAGAAATGGTGGTCCTTTGAGGTCACAAAGATTCATCTCTTGGCTCTACCTCTTCTGAGTAATCTGTTTTCAGAGAGGCTCAGAAAGCTGACCAAAGTTCTCCACACTTCATAGTCCAAATTTATTGGGAAAAGCAAATATACATCCCTGATACTGGAGGGGGGTGTGTGTGTATGAGGAGGGGTGTGGGCTCCCAGACTTGATTCCCACCTGCTTTGATTGGCCTATCTATCATGAAAGCTGGTTGAATGAAGCAAGTGTTAGGTGTAACTCTACGTCAAGTGCTCCACATACATTGATTTCATCAGAAGCAACTTCACTACCACTACTTAGCCTGAGAGCAGGGGAGGATGCTCTCAAACATAAATGAGCAGCTGTATCCAGAAAGAGAGTAAATGCAAAATCAAACAAAGAAAAAAATGTTCACAACCCTTTTAATTCTCTCCTCTCCTTCCCTCTTGATTTCCATCTCTTTTCCTCATTCATATCACCATCATCCTTCTTTATATTATTTTCACTTGCTTCCTCTTATTCTGTTAACTCTCTGCTTCAGAATTTAATTCATGGTTTACTCCATAGATGGATTGCACCGAGAGGAAATGTGGTGTAATAGTAAGAATTGGTCGCTAGAATTCATTAATATCATACTGGAAACAAAAATTCTTGTACCTGATGTGTGACCAGTAATAATCACTTTCATATCTCTCCATTTACTTGTTTGCAAAATGGAAATACCCATGTCTATTTTTAAAGTTTATTGTGAGGACTAGAAACAATAAATATAAGGAAGGCAGCTTGGTGTCCTAAATGACCTAAATGATGGCTACCAGGTGTCAGTAGGGCTTTTCCTAAAGAGAAAGCAATGCTCCCTCTAACAGAATTTTAAGGCACGGCATATCAATCATGGCAAAACACATTTTATGAAATCTGTACATTTTGTACTTGTGCCACACTTTAAACTGAGGAGACCTAATATTTTTAAAAAGGAAAAGTTGTTAATCTGAGTAACAAAAAGGGGGGAGGGTGTCTTCTCATCTCAAACATTAGTCTTCCACTTAAAATTTTTTTTTACGGTTCAATCTTTAATTAAATGTGAAAATCTCAAATGCTTAATGAAGTAGATGCATACAAGAAAAGAAATAGCAGTTTGGGAAGATGTTAGTGACTATTGCATTTTCTTTTCTTTTGAGCCGTTGCACCATTTAACAGAATTCTCAAGCTATCTATTTTTGTAAATGTTAATTTATTTCTCTTGCATAGTAACTAACAATACTATATACATTTTTCCAGTCATGATTCAGTGTTATCAATACCCCTCCAAAATTCATAGCTTTTTGGAATTTATCAAAAAGTACTAGAATGGTGAGCTACTCAGATACTTGAGATGATCCCTTTATTTTTATGTAATGGATCATTAAAGAAAAAAATAAACCTTTAATTTTTAAAGCATTGAATTAAAAATTGATCCTTTTATTGTGAAATTATAGGACCAGAAAATATGCACACAGTAGCAAAATATTTTGGTAATTTTTACAACTGGTATAAAACAATTTTGCCTATGTAGTATATAAGATTTTCATTTAAAGTTGAATGTATTTTGTGAAAATGTTTTCTTTTTCTGTTGGTATGTCAGTGGTAAGAAGAAAAAGTAATTATTAAAATAAAATATAATTTCCCAAATTCCTTTCAAGTTGACTGAAAACATTACTTTAGCAGCAATTTATATTGTCAGCTATATCACCCAGATTTGCTTCTCAGTTACCAGTGTACATCCAGCTGATTTGTTATGTTCAGTATTGATGAACCCATCCACTTAAGTGAGGGGGATGTATAAAGAAAAAAGAGAATTTGGACCTGAAAAATCTGCTTGCCTAAGGAAAAATAAAACAAAACTTTGGCTTTCCTGTTCTACTGGTATTTTAATTTCAATTGTTAAATATTTACTTTATAGAATAATTGATAAAATCATGTGTATACATATGTCAAAATCATTTTCAAATAAAATTGTATAAGTATACCCAAATTTATGACAAATGTGAAGTGTAAAAATTGTCCTAAGCCTTCAGTGTTTTCCATGTACCTAAGTCTTCTGTAGCAGTATCTGAGGATAGAAGTTTACTAAGTTATTTTCTCTCAGAGGGCTTTCAGTATGATGGGGATTAGGGCATATATGCAAAATGTAATAGTTCTAAAAAGAAAAAGGTTGAGGGTGGAGTTATGTCACATATCTTCAGAGCCCTGAGACTTAGTAGATATTTGTTGTTTCTGCCTGTAAGCAAGATTGGCTATACATTACAACTACCCACTACAACATACCCTCTGAATTCTAGACAGCACAGAAATGGTCAACAGTCTTATGTCTACATCTAGATTGCAGTTATGGCACATGACTTTCAAGATATACCAAAAGAATTACAGAAGAACAAAATGGAAACTTGATTTGCAATATACACTAACATGTTGTGAGCACCTGTTACATGCCAAACATTTTTATATGCCCTGCATCACTAATTTTTCCCAGGTGATAGACATTGCTCTATTTTGCATATAAGGAAACAGAAGCACAAAGAAATTAAGTAATTTTCCCTAGAAAATAAAGATAATAATTATCAGATTTGGGAGTGGAAATCCAGGTTCTCTAACTCCAGAGCCTATGTTCTTAATAGCTCTATTCAACATTTTCCCTAATCCCAAAAAACCGGTGCCAACCCCTGCATTATGCTGCTTCCCATTGATGTTACAATACATAAGAATGTTTCTTTGGAAATCTTGGCTATCTGGAAAGAAGAATATTGCCACAGTCACGGACAACTCAACAGAATTTGAGGAAGAAGATGAGAACTGATGCTCACTCATAACATCATATTTCTAAAATTGCTATCTGCATTAGGTACTAATAACAATTATCCTAAAATGTGAGCCTCATCAATTAGTTGATCAGAACCAGTTGATTAACATAAATAAAACACCCATCATGTACATTTATGAGGTCGTATACATGTGATGCTAAATTGCGCTTTCTCCTTTACCTAACATAATCTTGAATTTTATTAATGTAATCTGTGTTTTGTCCATTAAATGCACATTTCTTAATACTAAATTGGCAAGGATAAAGATGAAAATGTACCAAAATAAGTGATTTAAGAATTATCACTTTGCATAATGTTAAGGTGACCAAATTCATGTGTGTGCTCTCATACAGAGAAATACAAAGAACTACCCATTACATATTTGTGTCTTCCTACCAATGGTAATTTCACCTTGCTTGAATAAATACCAGATTCTTATTTGAATACCATTAAGAAGGATAAGCATTTTGTAATCAACAAGAAACTTGTATCACTGCCTTTCTCCACTTTTTAAAATCAACAAATTAAAATCTTCAAATTCTTAATATTTTTCCTGCTTCATAATGGATTCATTGTACTTATTGTGCTTAGATGTTCAATGCTAATAAGCCTAAGATCATGGATTAGAGTCCTTTGGGGGTCAATTAATTTTAATATATTTTACTACTACAGACTGTGCCCAAATTCTAGACAGGAATCTGCAATGTATGCATGCTTACCCAGAGAATGAGGGGAAAAGGTGTTTATTTAGATGAATAAATTTTGAAAATCTCCTAAAAAAGCTCTCAAGTGCAGGCGTAGATGAGGGAAGCCAGAAGCACCATTACTGAATGGTAAAACAGAGTGAGAAAAGCTTAAGAATTTTAATTAGCATCAGCTTGCTATTTAAATGTGAAACTGATCTGATGTTTGAGTCAGTGAGTTAAGTCTGGACCTAAATTTTACATTTTCCTTATGAGTTGACTTAACGTAACCTTCTTGTTCCTTTGACTATGATATATTTAGTGTCCGTCTGCTCTATTTACTTCTCGGTTTATAATTTTAAGTTAAACATGCTAATATTTATTCTTGGTGGGGAATACAACTTCATTCAGTGCTATTTAGAAATATTGATTATGCTTTGCAAATATATTCAAGGACTTATATTCAGAAGTAGTACGTAAGTTGAGAAAGGAAAAGTAATCAGCCCAGCACTGGCATTAGTTTGGTAGCCATATGTGAATTTCTCTTTCCTTAAATGTTCACATTTTCCAAATGAATTGTATGTTTTATTACTTGAAAAGAAAATGATTTCATTCAATTGAACATAATTTCCTATAGGAAACAGCATCAGGTTTTACCATACAGTGAGTAATCAGTTATACCTTGGCTATTTATTTGCTTTTTTTTTCCTAAATTCTCTTTTGTGTTGGTGGGGGCATTCTGCTACTCACTTGAAATATGGCATCCTTTTTAATATCTTGTAATGGTTTGGCTTCACTTCTAAAGGTTTGGCTGTCCTGACTCTAGTCTCTCTTCCCTCCATACAAGTCCACCTGAGTAACCCTCTTAAAAACATCCATATATTCTTATTAGTTATGTGTTCACAAGCCCAAAATCTGCTGGGGAAAATAAACAAATTAAAACATAAAACTCTAAAATCTGCAGTCTGACATCGAAAGTAACATGAGAGCCATCCTCAACTTACTGTGATTTTCCTCCAAAGTTTCCCCATGCTTCAATCAGGACATTTTTCTCTCCCTTCTGAGAATTTCATGTAGTTAACTATCTTTGGCTCATGCTTTGCTATGTTGTATGTCCTTCAAGTAATGTTCCAAATACTATGTTTCTCTTTAAACTTTTCCCAAAAATTTCGTTGATCTTTTCTGGCAACATTTTATTATATTATATTTATCTCTGCTCTCCTCTGTATTCTGCTTTTGGTGACTAAATACTTTACAAATGCCTTAACTTACCACCTTCTTGATGCTGAGTTTGACGTCATTTCTTTCATGTACACTTCAAGATTTTGTTCACTATAATGCAATCTGGCTTCAGCCACTGTCACATATCACTTTCTTTAAATGACCAATTGACTCCATGTCCACCAGTTGAATACATTTTTTTTTCCAGATACCATTTTCCTTGTCTTCTCCGAGGCTTTTTAAACTTATGACTCTCTCGAAACCTCTCATCTTCAGCTTCTATCATTGCTTTTCTGTTTTTTCTCTTGTTGCTTAAGCTTTTCTTTCTCAGTCTCCTGCATATATGAATTCTGTTTTGGATAACAATAGTTGGAGTGTTTTTTATTCAATTTAATTTCTATTTATTTGTTTATATCTCAATTCAAATGGCACTTCTATAAGGAAGTCTTTTCCGATCCTCCAGAACAAAACGTATCCTTGTGTTATTATTTCTTATCTCTACAGCATTTATCAGAGTTTTAATTTCAAATTTAGTCCATTATTTGATTTGGTTTGCTCAACTAAACTGTATATTCCTTGACAGACAGGAATAAGTCTCTTTTGGGTTCTTTGCATCCCCAATATCTAAAATAGTTCATGGTGCATAGTAGGTGGGCAATTAATATTGTTAAATAAATAAATAGTAGACTTCCAATAATTTATTTTGACAATATTCCTCAGGCACCTAATACATAATTATGGAATATATTACAAGGTAATGTAGTAAGGAAAATATGGGAAAGGACAAGCATATACAATGCCTTAAAGCAAGAAAATGCATGATTTGTTAAAGGAATTCTAGGAGTATCCATAATTGAGGGCCCCAATATCTGTGGGAGAACAGTGGGAAAACACATTTTGATAGTCTGGAATTGGAATTACCTGATAAATGTTGGAGAATTATCAGTAAGTTGAAAGTAAAGATAGAAAAGATTATTGAAATTTCTGTGATGAGAGTATGTGGGAGGTGGATAATGATAGTGCTCTGAGAAGAATGAGGGTTGATAGGAAGAGATAGAACCTTAAGATGACACTTTAAATACCATACCTGTGAAATGGGTAAGTGTGGTAACTAAAGAGTAGCAAAGGATAAAAGGGCAGATTTTGTTGACAGAAGAGATTTGTGCATGTGTCCTTAGTATTGACTTCTGCGTTCAACATTTATATTTATGATCATATCTGGAAATATTTATCAATACTCTATTCCTACAAAATGATCTTCTACTTCATATAACTAATATATATTTTTTACGTCTCTGCCAATAAGGTTAAGAAAAAGATAACAAAAATATAAAATATTCAAACATTTTGTCCTTCATTATAGTAAATCCCAGGAGTCAAGAGTCATACATCTGTAAACACTAGTGTAGACAACCTGTCTTCTTAAAAAGAAAAAAAGGGACAAACCCTGCCAATATTTACAAAATCTCTTGGTAGGAAAATTGTCCAGCTGTATTTTAAGTAGTACCCTCAGTAACCAGGATCATTGGAAAAAAAGTTACCAGTCAATCAGAAACCGTCCACCAGTTAAGTCGGAAGACTATTTGAGCCACAAAGAATTCAAGCATTCTAGACTTGACTGTCTAAATAATGAAGCTGAGTCTTAGCATGCGAACTATGCAATGGTTACTCAGGCCTGGCAGCCAGTAGTTGAGGCAAATGTGCTTCAGTCTTCTGAGCCGAAGGGGGAGTCTTAAAGTAACCTAAAAACATGTAACTAAATTGTCTGCATTTAAACATGGAATATAAGGTCCATGTTGGTATGGTCTATATGTGTCTTGTTCGTTTTTTTGTCAACGGTGACTAAGCAGCCCCAGCATGTAGTAGGTGCTCAATAATTTTTTGGTGAATAACAGAGCTCTTCATATATGTGTTCACTTCAAACTTCTGATGGCACAGAGGTGTTAATTGGTGATTGTTGCTTGTTCCTTGAGTTAGGAGAATGTGAGCAAAAATAGAATAGGTAGGTAGATAGATGCAAAGTTACCTGAACTTAACTGTCAAGAAAGTCCATGAATTAATATAAAAATTCACATTCATGAGCTTTTAAGAAAAAAAATCTAATACCATTGATCTAAGTCAATTTATTTTTAGTTTAATCTCCTATGTGCCAAAATTGCCATGATTTCTATTTAGGCAGTAATTTTGGTCCAAATCTATATCTAAATGACTTAGAAGTTCTAAAGACATTCTGACATGTAAAAGAATTATATATGTGAATGAGATAATATTATTTCATATGAAGTGCTTATAAGGATTATTTAAATGAAGATATTGTCAACTCTAATAACAACAGAGGTTATTTCCAAATGTGTCCAAAATTGTAGTCTTGGCCTGAATTACATTAATTATAGCATTATTCAATATTGAATGTGAAGAAAAAGAACTAGTTCACATACAGTATGACCTTAGACCCTTAAACTCCACTTCACTTCAGTGTTGAACCTGTACCAAACTTGAAATAATGACCTGAAAGACAATCTAAGAAAGCACAAATGACATGAATACATCATATTGAATGCAGTTTTCCAGATAAGAGTGTTGTGCCTCAGAAGCTGCCAAGTGCAGTATTTGTGACTTTGGAGGGAAGAGAATGGGAAACTAATGTGAGTTTCATTTACCCCACTATCAGCAAATTTTTGTCAGAAGTAAACATTTGAAAATTATGATAAGAACCATAAATATGTCAATAGAAAATTCTCAAATTCATTTTATATTTAAAAATGTGTATAGAAGTTCATGAGTATATTTTTCAAACCTCCTGTTAGTTTCTCAGTGAGAGGACATAATCATATGTCCTACAAATGTGGCTATAATTAGTTGTTCATGAAGCCAGCTTCTTGTAGCTCTCTGTTTTCCAGAGACAAAAAGTCTTGACTTCAAAAGAGGTGCCTTACAATTAGCTTATTTGAGAGTTTTAAGAACCTTAGATTTGTATTCTCAGAAATTTTGTTATACTTTATTAAATAAGCTTTGGAAAGTAGTATCTCACATCAGGCATATCAGAATTTATCATAAGATCTTTAACAGATTTATTAGACATAATTCACATATCATACAGTTCACCCATTTAAAGCCTACAATTCAATGGTATTTAGTATATTCATAGATGTGCACAACCATCACAAAGCCAATTTTAAAACATTTTCATCACTTCAAAAATAAACTCCAAATACCTTAGTCATCATCCTGTATTCCCCCAGAGCTCTCTTCAGTCCTAAGTAACCACTAATCTATCTTCTGTTTCTATAGATAAAATGGAGCATAAAATATGTGATCTTGTGTGACTGGCTTCTTTCTTTTAGCATACTGTTTTTGAGGTTCATCCAATTTATAGCATGATTAAGTATTTAATTCATGTTTATGGCCAAATAATATTCCATTGAATGGATATACAACTATTTATTTATCTATCGGTAGATGTTTAGTTTTTTTTCCAACTTTTGTATTTTATGAATATTGCTGCTATATTCATGCAGATATACAATTTTGCATGTATATCAAAACTCCATTGATCACAGATGTATGGATTTATTTCTGCACTTTCAGTTCTATTCCACTGATATAGAGGTCTATCCTTTATGCCAGTAACAATGTTTGCAGTAAGTTTTGAAATCAGAAGGTGTGAGTCCTCTTATTTGGTTCTTCCTTTTCAGGATTGTTTTGGCTATTTGAGGTCCCTTGCAATTCATATGAATTTTACAATCAACTTGTCAATACCTAGAAAGGAGTCAGCTGGGACTCTGAAAGGAATTATGTAAAATCTATGGATTAGTTTGGGAAATATTGCCATCCTAACTATATTAAGTCTTTTGATCTGTGAACATGGGATGTCTTCCCATTTATTTTAATCTTTAATTACTTGCAACGGTGTTGTGTAGTTTTCAAAGTTAATTGTTTTGCACTAATTTTGGTAAATTTATTCCTAAATATTTAATTATTTTGATGCTATTGGGAATGGAATTGTTTTAATTTAACTTTTTGTTTGTTCATTTCAAATGTCTAGTAATACAATTGCTTTTTGTGTATTGATCTTGTATCCTTCAGCTTTGCTGATCTCATTTATTAGTTCCAATTGTTTTTAATAGGTTCCTTAGCATTGTCTTTATCCAGGATCATGTCATCTGTGAATAGAGTTGCTTTTTCTTCTCTCTTTCCAGGCTGTATGGCTTTTATTTTTAAGTTTTTAATTTTTTAAAAATTTTTTTGTTCTATTGTCCTGACTAGAACCACCAGTAAAATATTGAATAGGAGTACTGAGAGTGAACATAGTTGTCTTGTTCCTGATTTTAGGGAGAAAATATCCAGTCTTCACTATGAAGTATGATGTTAGTTGTGGGTTTTTAATAGATATCCTTTGTCAGGTTAAGGATGTTCCCTTCTATTCCTAGTTTTTTTGAGTGGTTTTATTATAAAATTATGTTGGGATTTGTCAAATGATTGTCCTGTGTCTATTGAGATAATCATTCTATTATTGTTTTCATTCTATTCATTTGATGTATTACAATAATTGGTTTTCAAATGTTAAACCAACTTTGCTTCTTTGAGATAAATCCCCTTTGTTCATGGTTTAATTATTTTTATATACTTCTGGATTCAGTTAGCTAGCAATTTGTTGACGATTTTTGCGTTCGTGTTTCATAAGATATTGTATTCATAAAATGAGTAAGGAAATGTTTCCCTCCTCTTCTGTTATTTATTTATTTATTTTTTAATTGTGAATCATTGGAATTAATTCTTTAAATGTTTTGTAGAATTAAGTGGTGAAACCATCTAGGCCTGTATATTTCTTTGTGGGTAGATTTTATATTACTAATTCAATCTCTTCACTTATTATATTCAGACTGTTTCTTCTTGAGACAGTTTCTGAGGTTTTTGTCTTTCTAGGAATTTGTCAATATCATCTAACTTATCTAATTTGTTGCTTATTATTGTTTATAGTATTCCTTTATACTTCTTTTTATTTCTGATTCTAGTAATTTGAGTCTTCTCTCTTTTTTCTTTGTCACTCTATCTAAACCTTTGTCAATCTTGTTGATCTTTTAAAAAAAAACAGTTTTTAGTTTCATAGATTTTCTCTATTGTTTTTCTATTCTCTATGCCTTTAATTTCCATTCTGATCTTTATTACTATCTTCCTTCTGCTTGCTTTAGGTTTAGTTTCTGCTTCTTTTCTATATGTGAAGGTGGAAGTTTAGATTATTGATTTAAGATATGTCTTCTTTCTTAATGTAGGCATTTATAGCTATGTTTCCCTTTCAGTACTGCTTTAGCTGCATCCCATAAGTTTTGGCATGTTGCATCTTCATTTTCATTAATCTCAAAGTATTTTCTGATATCTTTTTTTTATTATATTTCTTCTTTGACCCATTGATTACTTAAGAATGTGCTATTTAGTTTCCACATATATTTGAGTTTCCCGTTTTTTTTCCTGCTGTTGATTGCTAATTTTGTTCCATTGTGGTTAGAAAACATACTTTGCCTAATATTAATGCATTTAAATACGTTGAGTTTTTTTCACAGCCTCATATGTAATCTATCATGGGGACTTTTCCATGTACACTTAAAAATAATATATATCCCGATGTTGTTGGGTGGAGTGTTCTATACACGTCTTTTAGGTCGAGTTGGTTGATGGCATTGTTCATCTTTTATTTCATTGTTAGTCATCTATGCGGTTGTTCTATTCATTATTGAAAGTGAGGTATTGAAGATTCCGACTATTCTTGTTAATTACCTATTTCTCCCTTCATTTCTGTCAGTTTTCGCTTTGTGTACTTTTGGCCTTCTGATACTAGGTTCATATATGTTTGTAATTGCTGTATCTTCCTGAGAGATTGGCTTTTGTATCATTATAAATTGCTCCTCTTTATCTCTAGCATCATTTTGTTTTGTTTTGTTTTAAAGTCTATTTTGTCTAGTGTCACAATTGCTTTAATTGGGAGTTCTAAGGTCTTTTGCTTTATGTTCTTTTAGAAGTTTGTTATACTTTATTAAATAAGCTTTAAGAAGTAGTATCTCATACAGGGTAAATCAGAATTTATTAGGATATGGTTTACTTTGTTTTTGTGTTTATGTTTTTATCTTTTGCAGTAATGGAAGTATTTGTATTTTTAAGAGAACATTTAAATGTCTTTTTTAGTATTTTTTTAAACCTTGTGCTGATTCTTGAAATTCTATTCCTCATCATTGGTTCTTATTGCTTTTGCTTGGAAATAAGATCTGAGAATATCTGAGGAGTTTGTTATTTCAACAAACAACTCTGTCCTGAGAGAAGACACAAAAATTTACAAAACAGAAGTAAAAATGTTTCTATAAAAATCTGATGGTGCTATAAATGCAAAAAAAAAAAAAAAAAAAAAAAAAAAAGGAAGCATTTAACCCAAGGATTTAACCCAAGGGTAGTAAAAGCATTACTAAGTGGAACTGAGCACAGTGGGAGTCAGATGGTTTTACGTTTTTCATTGATTGCTTATTTCCCAAGCCTGTGACTTTGAGAAAATTGCTATATTTTAATAACCTTAGTTTTCTGTGTTTCCTAAGTGTGGAAAATTTGGATATCATAATACCATCTCATGGAGCTTTGTAAAAATTTAAAAGATGATTAATGCTTAACACAATGACTAGTACAGTGTGAAGATTCAATACTTGTTTGCTGTTACCATACTGGTGAAAGATTCATGGTAATCCTTTGCAAAATATTTTGGGATGTAAGAAAATATGTGTATTTCTGAATCAATTACCCTCTGCAATTAGGACCTCTCAAGTTTTTCACAAATATGACTTTTCTGGAGCCCTTTCCTGGAACTTATAGAACTTGACTTGATCCCTCCCATGATAATACTTGTTTAATTTGTTTTTATACTGGTAAAATAGTAATAGAGTGAATATCAGTGGTAGTCTTGTGTTTCAGTTTGCTAAAGCTGCCAGAATGCAATATACCAGAAATGGATTGGCTTTTATAAAGGGGATTTATTAGTTTACATATTTACAGTTCTAAGGCAATAAAAGTATCCAAACTAAGACATCAGCAAGAGGATACCTTCACTGAAGAAAGGCTGATGGTGTCTGGAATACCTCTGTCAGCTGGGAAGGCAAGTGACTGGCTTATGCTAGTCCTGTGCTTCTGGGTTGCATTGCTTTCAGCTTCTGATTCCAGTGGCTTTCTCTTTAAGCCTCTTTGGATTCTCAGCTTCTCTGGGGCAAATTTGCAGTCTCATCTTTTAGCCTAGCATCTCCAAACATGTTTCTGTCTGCACTTCCAAGAGTGTAGGTCTGTGTTGTTGCTGAGCTCGCTCTCTCTCCCAGAGCTCTCGTAAGGACTCCAGTAAACTAATTAAGACCCACCTTGAATGGGTGGGTCACATCTCCATGGAAACAAACCAATCAAAAGATTCTACCTCCAGTAAATCTTCCCCCACAAGAGTGGATTAAAAGAACAAAGTCTTTTTTGGGGTACATAACAGATTCAAACCAACACATCTTGTTCAAAGATTATTGAAATAAGGTATCAACAATGCAATTTCTACTGTAATAAGGATATAGCACTTTCAAACTACCAATAAATGTTCTGATATTTAAGGAAGAGTTTTACATATGTAAATATTACATATTACATTTTATCACCCAACTTTTATAGCAACAGTGATAACAGAAGACTTCAAAAAGGAAGGGCTTGTGTATAACCTGGTTGGCCATAATTTAAGGAAAACACTTGACTCCTTTTGTTCAATAGAGAACCCATATTTATCTCAGGCCACACTCTCCAGTGGACATCAGGTTTCTTTTCAACACAAGTTCCTGAACTGTCCAATGTATGATGTTTTTTTAAGAACTATTTATCTCTGTTCTTTCAATGCAAAATATCACTACTTTTACACCATGATAGCACTAAACTATCTGGACAATAGTCTTTTTTACAAAAGAGTGAATCTGGGGTGACAGAAAATGCTAGAGACTTCTCAGCAATGAAGTCTTCCATTCCTGACACTTGCCACTGTTTTGCCTAATGCTGGTTCCCTATAACATACCTTCTACCATGCGAAAGTCAAATAACTTCTTTTTGCTTCATTTTCCTTATCTTTAAATATTTAAAATTTAAATATTTAAATATCTATAAATAATAGAATTTACCATATAGCACTGTTGTGAGGATTAATCACTGTTAACTGCATTTATAAAACATATATAATATTAATTATATGTAAAAATATTAAATTTAATAGATAATGCTATTACACATGTTTTATCTTATTATGTATATTTATATTCATATAAAATATATAGATAACATTAATACAGTGACTGACACATCAAATCTCAATAAATAATAATATTGCTAAATTAAGAATAAGAGCAATACAGAAATCAGCTACCATGCTTAAGACTGAAGGAACAAATAGAAGAGGTAAAAATTGTAGAATTGGAAGCTTAGAGCAGAAGCCCTTCATAAAACTCATGTTTCATACCTTTCATATCTGAAGAGGGGACCTGTGGAGCTATAGCACAGTCCTTTGAGAAAAAAGTTTGCAGGTGCTGGTGTCCTAGAGGGGGTGTGATAAGACTGATTCTGTGAGTTTTGGAAACACTGTAACTAGGTTGAATTGCTGCTCATGGAAGAAACTGGAAGCTACTACTGGTAGGGTGACATGAATAGGAACAGAAAGGAAGCAAGAAAGTGGTGCCACTTTTTCTTTCTTTTTGCCTTGCAGTCTCCCTACTTCCCCAGTCATAGATGGAGAAAATCAGAGAGAAGAAATGTGGTTTCACTGATTGTGTTTTAAAACTTCAACTTTCATATGACACCAAGGGAATAGATATCTATTTGGTACAGGATCTAAACTTTCTAAACAGTACAACTCTACAGTCGATTTGTTCAAACACCACAATTGCATGGAACTTTGAATAGGAAGTGAGATATGGTAGGTTAGTATAGGCTGGAGTGAAATAGTGACACATCCTAGAGTAATTTGGGCAGATAATAAAAAATATATTTACAGCCTCCCCCTCCCCAGCCCCAAGGATCTGGGGGAAGGTGCGGATGTGTTGGACTTCCTCACCTGGACTGGTGTTGATGTTGTCACAAACATTGGGACTGGCGGTTTGATGTGCTGCTTCCTCGAGCATGGGACTTGCCCTTATGAAGCTCATTACCACAAAGGAGAGTCTAAAGTTGTATGTAATTGTGCCTAAGAGTCTCCCCCTGAGTACCTCTTTGTTGCTCAGATGTGGCCCTCTCTCTCTCTAACTCAGCCATCTCGACAGGTGAACCCGCTGCCCTCCCCCCTACGTGGGACCCGACTCCCAGGGGTGTAAATCTCCCTGGCAACGCAGAGTATGACTCCCGGGGATGAATGTGGACCCGGCATCGTGGGACTGAGAGTATCTTCTTGACCAAAAGGGGGATGCAAAATGAGACAAAATAGTTGCAGTGGCTGAGAGATTCCAAAGGGAGTCGAGAGGTCACTCTGGTGGACATTCTTATGCACTATATAGATAACACCTCTTAGGTTTTAATGTATTGGAATAGCTAGAAGTAAATACTTGAAACTACCAAACTCCAACCCAGCAGTCTGGACTCCTGAAGACAATTATATAATAATGTAGATTACAAGGGGTGACAGTGTGATTGTGAAGACCTTGTGGATCACACCCCCTTTATCTAGTGTATGGATGAGTGGAGGAATGGGGATAAAAACTAAAGGACAAATGGGGTGGGATGGGGGGATGATTTGGGTGTTATTTTTTCACTTTTATTTTTTTATTCTTGTTGTGGTTCTTTCTGATGTAAGGAAAATGTTCAGAGATAGATTGTGGTGATGAATGCATAAGTATGTTATCATACTGTGGACAGTGGATTGTATATCATGGATGATTGTATGGTGTGTGAATGTATTTCAATAAAACTGAATTTAATAAGAAAAAAAAAAAAAAAAAAGAAATGTGGTTTCAGAGTTCCAACCCTAGCTTCACAAAGGACAATATAATGGTGTGTTTGAAGAGGAAAGGCAATTGCTTACTAATTGGCACTCTCTATATTTGCCTTAGGACAGTAATGGAAAATAGTGTTCATCTTTGGTGCTCTTCCCAACTGATTTTTAGTGAGTCTCGTTGAGATAAATTGTGAAATTTTATCTTTATTCAGTAGTAAAAAGTGTAGTAAAAAATTAGCAATATCTGCCTAGGGTGATGGAAGGGAGACAAATATGTCCTTTATATGCTGCTCCTACTCTAGCAGCTACAAATCCTGACAGAGCATTTCCTTGTGGCCTCTCCTTTTCTTAATCTATCCTGGGGATAGTTTATGTTGACTCTGAGTAGCTCTCGGTATCAGTCATTCCCAACAGTTACTTCAAAAGTGACTGCAGCCTCTGGCAATAATGGCTTCCAGAAAGTACTTCTATTCATAGCTTTCATCTTTTCAAAACTCGTCTATCCATAAATCACCCAAATTTCATACTAGTCCCTTAGCATTATCTTTAGAGGTAGCTGCACTTCGTATTCATTACTGGATGAAATATCTAGTGACAGCTGGGATACAATATACTTTTTGTGAAATTACTACAAGAAGTTGATCCCCAAATTTTCAGTGTCTAGCAAAAAAATTAATGCATTGAACAGTCAATGCAGAATAACCACCTCTTTATTATGCTAAGTAAGGAAATTGAAAAGCACATGAACAAGACCTACTGTGTATTAAAATAATCATTGCATAAAAGAAAAACATTTTTTCCACCAAAAAACTTGGGAAGTTACAATCTAAGAAGGTCAGACAGCTTTTTCAATGAATACATATATCTTTGAGGACAACTTATTTGATAATCTTAATTTTTCCACTATTCCACCTATTGATGATGGAATATCATCAATGAGCATCACAATTATGTTGACAAACACTACGCAACCACTATGACAGAGCAAGAACCTTTGATAATTTTCTGATAAAACACACATAACAGATTTCAGTCTTCTATAGGTGTACCTGGACCACATTCTTCTGTAATCCACAAGCACGTTTTGGGTGGGAAAAGTAAATGAGAATAGTGATTGGTATAACTTCAGGTTCTATATTTTTTTTAAAGTAAATCATTAGCAAACTTTTCTGCTATAATATTGAGGTTTTTCTGCTATAATGTTGAGGGTTTTTTCCTATTTTGAGTGACAGAAATACAACTCAGGCTGGCTCACATGACTAAAACAGTTTGGGCTAGTTCAGACATGGCATAGATTTAATAATTCAAATGTTACACTTACATGATCTCTCTTTCTCTAGGCTATGCTTGATAGCAGTGACTTCATTCTCAGGGAGTAGGTGGGTTCTTTCCATATTGTTTGGCAAAAAATAGCTTTTGATGGTTCCATTTAAGCATTAACTCTCCATTCCTTATCCCCAACTTGGCCTCTGGTAATCTATGTTCTAGTTTCTGACTGTGAATTAGTTTATTGTGTTTCATATCAGTGAGATCATACAATATGTGTCCTTTTGTACCTGGCTTATTTCAGTCAACTTGATGTCTTCAGGGTTCATCTATGTTGTTGCATATACCAGAACTTGATTCTTTTTTTACAGCTGAATAATATTCCATAGTATGTTTTACATTCATTGGTTGGTTCCATCTTTGGCAATTGTGAATAATGCTGCTATGAATATCTGTGTTCCAATATCTGATTGTGTAACTGCTTTCAGTTATTTTAGGTAGATACTTGTATCTGGGATAGGCAGGTCATATGGACATTCTATATTTAAATTATTCAGGAACAACCAGCTGTCTTCCTCAGAGGATGTACCATTTTACATTTTCACAAACAGTGAATGAGTATTCCTATTTCACCACATCCTCTCCACCACTTGTAATTTTGTTTCTTTTTTTTTCATAGTACTTATACTACCACGTGTGAAATAGTATTTAATTGTTGTTTCAACTTGTATTTCCCTAATAACAAATGATGTTGAACATATTTTCATGTGCTTCTTTGGCCATTTCTGTATCTTCTTTGGAGAACTATCCATTCAAGTCTTTTGCCCATTTTTTAATTGAGTTGTCTTTTTGTTTTTGAGGTGAAGAATCTCTTTATGTATTCTGGGTATAAAACCTTATCAGATATCAGGTTTCCTACTATTTTCTACCATTGTTTAAGCTGTCATTTTACTTTCATGGTAAATTTCTTTGATGCACAAAAGTTTTTAATTTTGATGAGGTCCCATTTATCTGTTTTTTGTTTTTGTTGTTGCTTGTGCTTTGGGTGTAAAGTCTAAGAAACCATTCCTTAACACAAGGTCTTAAGATACTTCCCTATGTTTTCAACTGAAGTTTTATAGTTCTGATTTTTAAACTTAGGTCTTTGATCCATTTTGAGTTGATTTTTGTATAAGGTGTGAGGTAGAGGTCATTTTTTTGCATATGAATATACTGTTCTCCCAGCACCATTTGTTGAAGAGACCATTTCTTTCCAGTTGATTGAACTTGGCATCCCTGTCAAATATGAGTTGGCCACAAAACATGAAGGTTGATTTCTGACTCATCAATTTGATTCCATTGATCTGTGCCTGTCCTTGTACTAGTACCATGCTGCTTTGATTACTGTGGCTTTGTAGTAAGTTTTCAGACTGGGAAGTGTGTCCTCCAACTTCCTTCTTAATCCAAATGTCTTTGGCTATTTGAGGCCCCTTACCTTTCCATATAAATTTGATGATTGTCTTTTCCATTTCTGCAAAGAAGGCTGCTGGAATTTTGGTTGGGGTTGCATTGAATCTGTAAATTGCATTGAATATGTAAATCACTTTGACCTCTTAAAAAATTTAGTCTTCCAATCCATGAACACAGAATGTTCTTTCATTTATTTAGTTCTTCTTTTTATTTTTTTTTAGCAATGTTTTGTAGTTTTCTGTGTAGAAGTCCTTTACATCCTTGGTTAAATTTATTTTTAGATGTTTGATTCTCTTAGTTGCTATTGTAAATGATATTTTTTCCTGAATTCTTCCTGAAATTTTTCACTACTAGTGTATAGAAACACTGCTTATTTTTGTACCCTGCCACTTTGCTGAAATCATTTATTAGCTGTAGTAGTTTTGTTGTGGAATTTTCAGGATTTCCTGCATATAGGATCATGTCATCTGCAAATAGGGAAAGTTTTACTTCTTCCTTTTCAATTGGAATGCCTTTTATTTCTTTTTCTTGCCTACTTGTTCTAGATAGAACTTCCAGTACAATGTTAAATAACAATCATGATGGTGGGCATCCTTATCTTATTCCCAATCTTAAAGGGAAAGCTTTCAGTCTTTCAGTATTAAGTAGGATATTACCTTTGGGCTTTTCATATATGCCCTTTGTCATGTTGAAGAAGTTTCCTTCTATTCCTTATGTTCCAAGTGTTTTTATCAAGAAGGGGTGCTGGATTTTGTCAAATGTGTATTCTGCATCAATTGTTGCGATCTTCTATTTCTTCTTGAGTCATGTAGGTAGTTTGTATGTTCCTAAGAATTTGTCCATTTCTTCTAGGTTATCCAATTTATTGACATACAGTTGTTAATAGTATCCACCTGTAGTCCTTTTTATTTCAATGGGGTTGGAAGTAATGCCCCCCTTTTCATTTCTGCTTTTTGTTATTTATATTCTCCATCTTTTCTTCTTTGTCAGTCTAGCTAAATTTTTTTTTTTTAATTTTATTGGTCTTTTCAAAAAACAAACTTTTTGTGTGTAAAACAAATCATATTTAAATGCATTAGGGAGTTGTCAAAGAGTCACTCCTTTAGCAAATAAAATCATCCTACTTTTTACTTAAGTTATTTAAATCATGTGAGAGTTGTAATTATTTCTACAGGACACTACATATTGTTACCTTGAAAGGTACCTTTAGAACTATCAAGTGTGATTTATGAAACACGGTATGTTTATTTCAACTGTGGCAGCTAACAGATGACTATGATGTTATCAGAAAACTAAATTATCTTTTAAGTAATTTTATCAGCAAGATCTGCAATCTACTATATTCAGCCTTTAAAAAGATAAGTGCTTTAGAATGAATTTGTTATCCAGTAAAATATATCACAATATCTGTGTAATAGGTATCCATTTTAGAAAATTGTGAAGCATTTGACATATAAGTCTGGCATCTTATCAAATCAATAGTCATGTTCTAATAAATGGTATATTCTTAAGAGAGGCACTTTATAACTCCTAGCTTACTGGAATGCCAATTACAAACAAAAACATAACATTTCGAGAAGTTAATATTATTACCAGAAATATAAACTAGCGAATTAGTCCTTCAATTTGTAGAAAAATTTAAAAGTGGGATGGTAGATAGCAAGGAAAAGTTAAAAATGAGTGACTTTGTTCTAAGCTAGCCTCTGAGAAGTAGTCACTTATTCCTTTTATTCAACATTTTGGCTCACTGCATAAAAAAGAAGAAATGAGTCCTTTAAAGTAACTAATTAAACAAAGTTTTTAATGACTAAAGGGTTACATTTGCAAATAGGAATAGAGATAATTGGATTATAAGTTTCTTGGGCATTTTTCTTATTTCCTTCTCAAAGACTGCCATAGTGTACTATTTTTTATAAGTATTTAAAGTTATTTCTGCTTATAAAGAATCTTCATAATTGAATAAACTTGTGGCCAACAATACTTTGCTGCTTTGGTAAGAGCTAACTAAACCAAATCAAAATATTTTTTCTAAAGCACTTTTCCTTAAACGTAAATATATGTGGTATATAGAAGCACCAAAAGATTGTCTTTAATAGAGTTCTTTCACTTTGATACTTTTAATAGTATGTGATTTCATTGCATTTAACTTTGAACTCTAAAATTAGAGCTTGAGTATGTTGGCTGTGAGTCATTAATGTTATATATTCCATCGTGTTTATAGCCGGGGGCTGTTAAGATAATTGAGAGAGAATTTATAGAGGTCTAAACTAACTTGAAGATATTAGACATAGAGAAGGAAGAAATAATCTGAGAGGCATTTTGAAAGTGAAAATAGGACTTACTTTTAAAACAAGTTACAGATGGTTGAGTTCATGTTATGGAACCATTTATAAGATAGCACCATGGGGAAGCCAGTTTAAAAAGTAGGATTAATTAAATTTTAATATGTTGATTTTCAATAAATATGTTATCTACTCAAATGACCAGAGTAGAGATGCCATATCACTAGTATGAAGAAAAAATGGGATATACCCACGTAGGAGGCCATATAGACACTGAATATCAGAATAGAAGATCAAAGGAAGAAAAGGGTGAGGGAAATTAAGAGAGAGGAAAAATCAGCATAGATTAAAGGCGATATCAAATTTATGGATGAAATGCAAAATGTACAGAGTCTTCAAAGCCCAGAAGGAAGTAGACCCACTGGTGAGACTGGTCAGACGGTGTTCAAGACTACCCATAATTCAAGGAGCAAAATAAATAAGAATTATTTTCATTTGTTTCAATGATCTGTTCTAACTCTTTTTTAATTATTAAAAAAGAATTCATGTCTACAAAGCTGAGCCAGCATGTGCCTTTCATACCTTCAAGGGCATGACTGATAAAGGAAACTGAGATAGGAAATGAAATTTCAAGTATTATTTCAAAATGAAAGTTTCAGACCTATTACTTTTAATGTTGATAAAATAATATGCAGAAAGTAAGTACCATCTTCTTTGCCACTCATGAGCATCTCTAGAAATCATTTTCTGATTCAGAAATATTTTAGTTGGTAATTTTTTATAATTTACTTATTTGTAGTTAAAATTTTACTTAAACATATCATGAATGCATTTGTCTCCCATTTCTACATTTATAACATGAAAAATAAATTTCAGTTCCTCCATGTCTTGTCAATGTGCAGTGTGTGTTCATATGATGTAACTACTACTAGACAAAGCAGAGAAAATGACTGAGCTCCAGCTGGTTCAGAGGTAGCACAAGTTGCTAGACTGTCTTTAATATAGATTGAATTGGATGTGGCTGTATAGAGAGGATGAGACAAAGTTTATGAGAATGCAAGAATGAAGAAAGAAATAGATATTTTCCACCTTTAAATGCCAACAGCGTTTCTCATGCATGCTACATATATTTTTTCATTATTCATCATGTTTGGCATATACTGCTAGTTATTTTATGTGTATGTGTCTTATTTTTCATCATAATAAAGGTCTAGTTGAGAACAAGGAATGCCATGTAAATCAAGACTGCCATGATTCTTAGCTCCTCTAAAATTCATTTGCTTCATCTTTACAATGGTTAGAATAGTACCAAATTTTTAAGTTTATTGAGATGTGTAAATGATACTCATGTACATCACACACACATGCACACATATATAAACTTAATGCTGTGTCTGGCACATTGTAAGCATGCAACAAATATTAGCTAGCATTAACAGTTTTTACTTAATTCCTTTTCATTACTGGGATCATGGGATTATGATCTTATTATTGTCTAGAGCCTCAGTAGTGAACTTAATTGTATATCAGGCTTCAATGGTAGGCCCAGTAATGTCCATATTAGTGTCAAGGACATACACAATAGATTGAAAGGGAAAACTATGAACTTAGCCACCTGAATTCCCACATATACAAATAGGTATTAAACTTTATTTTATAAGCATGGAAGACCAAAAATGCAAGTATTGAATGCATGAGAAACTAATGAAATACATATGAGCAGAAAAAATAGTCATCCTTCACAGATGAAGTGCATAACTTAATATAGGGGAATTCAATTTATTAATTATTAATTTATATATAAATCAAACCATTTAGATTTGTTTATTCATTTCTTTAAAAAAAAGGATTAAAATGCTGAAACTATTAGGCTGAATAGGGGATAAAGTAGGTATCATTATATAATATCAGAATTTAAGTTTTATTTTAAATAAATGTCAAAATTATTTTGATTAATGGTAAATTATATCTCCTACATTTCTGCTTTAATTTTATTAGACATGAATTTGGGGAGTGAGAGATTCCAATAAGAGTTTATAATACTGCAGCTGGCTTTAAATGTAAATGCAATGAAAATAAATGACCATATTGTATGTATTAGCTTCCTATAAAAATTGCTTTTTATAGGTAGTGTATTTTGCTTTTCTTCTTTTATTGATGCTTACTCTAGATCAATATTCACTATCTCCAAAATTAGTAAAAGGCACCTTAGAATTTCAGTTATAACTCTGTGAAGGACAGAAGTTCTTGTATTATATATTAAAATTGCACATATCATGTAAAAAGTGTAGCATGGCCATGTCAAGGGAAATCTCTCAAACACAAAGTAATATATAAATTTGTATTAATTTGTATCAGTACTCCCAGGCAAAGGTCAGTTTCCCTCTCTCAAATTGTACAGTTTTCAAAAGAATGTAGTTATTTTGAAATCTATCTATACAGGCATATTTTATATCATTTTAATATCTGTATTTTCATTAATATATTACAATGAAAAGTATTACATATGTATATATGTGTGTATGTTTATTGTGTATACATACACATGTATACATAAATATAGCATACATACTTGTGTGTGTATATATGAATATGGAGAGAGAAAGAGAGAGAGAGAGAGCTCTTTCATCTATTAAAATCAAAACTGATTCCCTTTGCTTTTAACAAAGAAAAACATCTGGAGGAAAAAGCAAGCAATGTCTTAATATGCAGGTCAGGAAATCCCAGATATAGAAATTAATTATATGTTATAGTGTAATTCCTTTGGGGTCATCTTTGAAACTCCCACATTTCAATATTAGAAATAAAACTTAACAAAATTGGGAAGGGTATTAAAGAAAGAATTGATCCAGAAAACAGCATGCACTCCTTTGAAATATTCTAAGTTCAGTGTCCCAGGCTCTTAATATCCATTCACAGAGAAGAATTGCTTGTTTGTATGTGAGTGTAGAATATATTTTGTTTTCTAGGCCACTGTAAGAACAATTATTTTTTTCCTGCCAAACATCAATCTCTTTTATTAATAATATCATAAAATAAACCATTGGTGAAAGTTACTGTATATAACTCCTCAGTGGCTTTAGTTATGGAGAGACAAAGGAGGAAGGACTCAAAAATGTAGCCCTTTCTTGAAGGCGTTGGTATTTAAATCTAGGTATTCTGAGTGTGAGGAACTAACTAACGAAGGGAGGAGTTCGTTTCACATTTGCTTCTCACCATTTTCTCAGATATGAAGCAATATAGGCTTCATAGGCCATGACAATTAAGGGGAAAAAACAGACCCTTAATATTTTTTAAGATATTATTTCTTTATATGAGATAGGTGGATAGCAAAATATTTGAGAAAGAGCACAATATAAAATGAAGTCTATTTTCTTGTTCACTGCTTCTTTCATATCTCAAACACTTGGGATTTACAATGACCTACTATATTGCTCGAACAATGTACACTGCTCTGAGAAGCTAATGTGAAGAAGAAAAAACAACACCAGAAAGAGTAGGGTACGTGTCCCAGGACATGTTCAGAAAATGTTCAAGACACATTTCAGGAAAATTCTAGAGAAATGTGTAAATGTTTACCTCTTGCTGGAGAGCACTTTTCTTACTTTTACTGGAGTTTCAACGCAGTATAGGAAGATAGCCTTGCATAAAAGTAGGTGCCAGTGAAGTTATAATGTGATAAATAATTCAATAATTAGCCTCTTAATTTCATTTTAATGTTGCAAACATCCCACAAAGCTGTGATCATCCCCATTTTAAAAGGGATTAAACTGAGGCTAAAAAAGATCAAATAAGGTATCTAAGCCACAAGTGGGAGAGCAGGGATTTGAACCCAGATTTGATCCCAAACGTGGTATTCCTTTGGTCATATCGTTTAGTTTCCTAATACTATATTCTTGAGACAATCAAGAGTTAATGTCACCTAAAACGACAAAAGAGTGCTAGGAAAGGTAAAATGAAAAATGTGTAGAACAGTTTCTACCCGTCAAGTTTCACACCTAGTTCTTCCATAGAAACATTCAGCCATTCTGCTGGATGGTGTGAGGTAACTGCCAAGGTGAGGGGCAGAGACTAAGTGAGCTAACATAATGAATAAAAGGGAGGGCTGCTTGGGCTGGAGAAGTCATTGCAAACATTATTGCAAAGGAGAAAGATTGTTGAGGAAGGAAATGACCCGCCCCATTGAAATTTTAAGGAGAGTCTATAAAGACTGAAGTGAGTAGATCTTGTGGAGTTGGTGTTTGTTTGAAGCTACAATGATGGCTGATTAACAGATATGTATGGTTTTCAACTTTAATACTTTGGTAGCTAAATTCTTTCATCACCATATTGAATAGAAGATTTCCTTGGACTCCAACTTGTTCTGAGAATTACCAGCAGGCAGAAAAGTGCCTAGAATGGGGAACCAGGATGTATTGTTCTTTGCTTCTGAGAATGCTCTTATTCTCCTGGGCCTTTTTTTTTTTTATTTTTTTTCTGTTTTTGGAACAATATAGTTCACTGATTTTTAAAAATTATTAATAATTTGTTGTGTCATTCTTATTAACATTTCCATGAAAATAATTTTAGAGATCTCATAGGCTTCTTTACTGTTGCTTTATTACAGCAAGTTTAATAAAACAGTCTGAGCTAAGATTCCATTCAATAAGCATTTATCACTCAAACAAGGTACTAGGAGCATTCCTAAGTCTTTTCTCACTTTATGTAATTACTGAGAATTGGGAAATATGCCTAAGTGACAGTTTCATTAACTGAGGTTCAGATAATTTAATTTTCAAACTTTATTTGACCTAATAGTAGTTCTCCTGACTTTATATAAAATAAATATTTATAAATATTTTGGAATAAGTTAATGAAACTCTGTAAGCAGCTATTTATCTTCATTTTGATAAAAACTAGACATGTTTTGGAAGGATTAGGGTTGGATTCTATGTAAAAGCAACCTGCCACAATGAAGTTGTCTGCAAACAGAAAACTAAGTATTAAATGATTTTAAGGACTGAAATATATTTAGTTCTTCCATAATCAGCCACCTTCCATTAGTTATTTATTTCTTCAGTGCATTCTAAGTTCCTGGTCAGGGGGCTTTTATTGATATTGTGTAATAAAGGGAAGAATTAGTTAAAGATAAGTGAATTTGGAGGCAAAGATGATGATTTTAAGATTTAGATTAGTTAAAAATGTAAATTATTTTTTCATTATTACAAATAACATGGCATGTCATTGTTTTCATATGCTTGTTGTAGTTTTTTAATTTGTCCACCTAAACTGCCATCTTATATACTCTCTCAATTTGTTTTCCCAAGAACTAAGCAAGAATATTAGTAAATCTGCTTTTTGTGAGCTGTTTATTAACATTATTCTCAAGATATCCAAGGATGAAAGTTGTGATTGATTTGCCCATGTATTTATCTAAACATAACATAATGAAATTTTTCCATGACTAAATGTAAGCATTTATAAACATACTGATAGTACATGATTGAGTGTATTATGTGAATATATAAGGTAAACACTTTAGTAAAAATAAAATAATATACTTGTAATATTAAAAATGCAAAACTAAGCCATATGGAACACCAGTAAAATAATAAATGTGATGAATCACCTATATATAGGACTGCATTCAATGCTAAGATGCAACCAGGAGTTAATCTGACAGTAATTGTGCTGGACATTTGCACGTAAGTTCAACAAACAATGAATTCCCTGTGACTTATTCTAGGGAAGGAAAATGAAGTAAAGATCAAAAAGAGAATATGAAATACTTAAAACTGTAAAATTTCCATGAGTACAAGTGTGTGTGTGTAAAACAGGAAATCATTGTAGTTCAGCAACTAGCTCTGAAGGTTTGTTTTATCAGATAATTAAGATGTTAGATGGAAGAATAAAGAAGAAAAATGATTTTAAAGCTTCATATTTCTGTCCATTCCTACTGACCTTGGTATCAATTCCATGATAGAAAGCAGCATTCCAAAACCACATGCCACTGAAAGACTGGAACATTAAAATATGAGAAGTGTCACTCACAAGTACTATATTCCTAATTGCACCAAGAGTGCATGTGAGGTAGGTCAGGATATCCAAGAGAACAAAGAGTGTACCCAAAATACTAAAGGAGAACTGATGAGGGAGAAGCAAGAATGACGGTTTGAAATTAAACTATCACCAGAAACCTATATATGGTGGGTGAATAGTATAATAGAGCTTGTTAAGTGTCAAGTAAAAAGTGCCTATACCTTGAAGTTCTCTGCACCTTGGGACTAACTATATGGAGTATACACTACATGGAATTCATATGGAGTATATATGTGAACACATATTATCTAGGATCCCTAGGTGTTGGAGAATGAAACATACGCCCCCCCAAAAAAGATATATTCAGGCCCCAATCCCTGGTCTTGTGGGTGTGAACCCATTTGTAAATAGGACTTTGAAGATGCTATTAGTCAAAGTGTGCCCAGACTGAGTGAAGGTGGGCCTTAACCAATATTATTGAAGTCCTCATAAGCAAAAGAGATTGAGCATGGGGAGAAGAAGCCATGAGGAGGAGACTGAACCTGGAAGTCAAAGGAGCCCTAAAAAGAGAAGAAAAGGTGCCACCATGTGTGTTGCCATGTGACAGAAATGCCAAAGACCAAGGATCACTGGCAGCCAGCACCAGAATAAAACTATGTTCAGGGAGAAAGCATCACCTTGCTGATGCCTCGATTTTGGACTTCTACGCTCAAAACCAAGAGCCAATAAATTCCCACTGTTTAAGCCAATCTACTATATGGTATTTGTTTTAGCAACAAGGAAACTAAAATAGTTTTTGGTATTGGGGATACTATTACAAGTTTCTAAAAATGTGGAAATGGCTTTGGAATTGGATAATGGGTAGAGGCTGGAAGAATTGTGAGGTGCTTGAAGGAAAAAGCCTAGGTTGCTGTGAAGAGATTGTCAGTGGAAATATGGATGTTAAAGGCATTTTTAATGAAGCCTTGCAAGAAAATGATAAATGTGTTAATGGAAACTGGAGGAAAGGTGATCCTTGTTATAAAGTACTAGAGAACTTGACAAAATTGTGTTCTGATGTTGGATGGAAGGCAGAACTTAAAAGTGATGAACTTGGATATTTAGCTAAGTAGAATTCCCAGTTTAATGTGGAAGGTGCAGTCTGAGTCCTCCCTTGCAGCTTACAGTGAAATGAGAGAGGAAAAAGATAAACTGGGAACTAAACTTGTAAAACACAAAGAAACCAGAAAGTTTTGGTTTTGAAAATTCTGAGCCTATCCAGATAGTGTGCTCTGAGACTAGGACTTCCATGAGCTTTTGGGAATTGAGTCCCCAGGGGACAGAGTTCCGTGTGAAAGTTTAACTGAACGACTCTTTGCTAAAGAGGGTATGGATAAACATAGCTCCAGTCAGGCCATTTTGGTGGAAGTCATGATTAGAAATGCAGTTATTCAGGAAGTCTCTGGAATATGCTATTGTCTTATAGTTTTGAAACTGCTTGAAATGCATCCGAAGTCAACAGGTCTTTTTGCAAAATTTGTATGAGCAGAACCACTGCCAATCTGGATTGAAAGCGAAAGAGAAGGGACAAATTGGAGGAAGAATGACTTCAAAGGTAGACCCATGGAAGCAGAGGTCTGGACCAAGAAGATCTCCTCAGGTTAATAGAGCAGACTCACACTCATGTGTGGAAAGAGCTGGTCTGTCCCTACAATGATGTGTGTGTGTGTGTGTGTGTGTGTGTGTGTGTGTGTGTGTGTGACAGACCATCTGCCCCAGTGGTTGGAGAGGGTGGGCCTTGCACCCCATCATTTATGATAGTGCTACCACCTAAAACTGGGAGAGGGTGGGGCTTGAGATCAGTGTTCTAGGAGAGCATGGCTACCATTCAGATGCTCAGAGAGTGTGGGGTCTACGTCCCAATTTTAAGGGTGAGCATGGGTGCTACGTAAGGGTTTGGTAGGGGTAGGGCTGCTGCTTTCTCAGGCCCAGAGGACATAACATCAATCCAAAGATGACTCTCAGAACTGGAAATCTAATGGAGTTTTCCCTGCTGGATTTCAGACTTTTTTGAAACCTCTGATCCCTGTTCTCCTTCCAAAATCTCCATTCTGTAATAGAAATGTTTATACCATGCTTGCCTCACCATTGTACATTGGAAGCAGATAACTTCTCTTCTGGGTTTTACAGGTGCACCAAGGGAGAAGAAAATTTGCCTCAGGATTGACCACACCCATTCTGATTTTGATGAGACTTTGCACTTAGCATTGTTCTAAGATGGCTTAGGACTTTGAGGATGTTGTTGTGGAATGAATGTATTCATTTGGGAGGAACATGTCTTTTGGGGTTCCAGAGGGCTGACTATCGGAGATTGAGTCACACATCTCACACAAATACATGTTCTGTTCCCACCCCCTGGTCTTTCTGGTGCAAACCCATTTGTAAATAGGACCTTTGAAGATGTTATTAGTTAAAGTGTGCCCAAACTGAATGAGGATGGGTCTCAATCAATATGGCTGAAGTTCCCTTAAGTAAAGGAAATTGGACAGGAAAAGAAAGCAGGAGGAGCAACAGGAAGCCGGTAGTCAACAGAATGCGGATGCGAAAGTTAACGGAAGGCGGGCAAGGAAATTAACAGAATGCAGACAGGAAAGGAAAAGAGGCCACTATGTGACAGAAAAGGCTAGGACTAATGATCATCAGCTGCCACCTCTAGAATGCCACAGTTTAAAGGGAGAAATCATTGCCTTTCCGACAACTCAGTTGTGGACTTCTTTTATCCTCAAAATTGTGAGTCAATAAATTTCCACTATTTAAGCCAGTCCACCATAAGGTATTTGTTTTAGTAGCCAGGAAACAAAGACACTAGTTATCCTCGTTTGACTTCAATTAGTCTCCTAAAATCCACCTTATCCCTATTTCATATATATATATAGATACACACACACTCTCATATATAAATATATATATACACACATAAATATATACATATATATTTTTAAAAGATTTGCTAAAGTATCCTACCTATAGCAAAAAAAATATAGGATGTGCATTGGAGAAAAGTTTATTAGCTCTGTAATTGGGCTCTGCGGTTGCCACCACACAGACTTACAGATCAGAACTGTACCAATTCATTGTAAAAGTTACAGAAGACTTTCAGAGAGGAGTTTTGGTGTGTTAGGATACTTGGGATCATATGTTCCTTAGAATTATCAAAGAAGTTAAATAGGTCAGAAAGATAAGTTATGTATAAGTGAAAAAAATGATTTTTTATATGTCTAGAAAATATTGATAGAAAAGCAAGTAGAAGAGACTGCGAATGCTCAAGTGCTTTTACCAAAAATAACAGGGTATGTGACAAAAATGAAAATTTAGACTTAAGCTATCATAAGGAAATAATATTCATTGTGACTGAAAAATTACAGTCCTTAGTACCTAAGAAATTTAATACAAGACTAGATGAAAACAATGAAACAACATATCAATATCTCTGTTATATTCACTGATTAATTACTATGAATCCGGTTAAAATATGAAACTATATTATTCCAGTATTTTTAAGAGAACACAGAATATTTTTTTGCAGGAGGAATGCTGTCCAAGACATCTGTCAAAACAGATTTATCAAAAATGATATATTAAATACAACAGACTACATCTGATTGTCATTTCTATTAAGTGTGGAAAAGTAATAAGATAATTTAGTTTGAATTTTTAAGTAGGTCAGCTGTTTTATAAAGAGTAATGCTTATGATGTCTACCATATCTAATCTTAGGCTTTAGGCATTAAAAATATTTCATCAAGCTTCTCATAGGTTTCATAAATGGATGGGAAATTATTTTTTTTCTCCAAAGTGTTCTGAACTTTATCTAAATATGCATGTGTTGCCTACCATCTAAACTAAATTATGAAATATTTTAACAGTGTGTGTGGTGGGGGTCCTAAACATCTGTATATGATTATAATTATGATGATAGTTACAGACCATGTGGCCAGTTATTAAAGTATTTATTTAATTAAATTAATCTAGTGATGCCCTTAACATCGAAATATGATGTATAGTTTTTAGCCACTTATTAAATTATTAATCCTTTTTTGATCAATTCTTTTTTCCAAATGTAATTAAAAATTGATTTTAAAATGTTTTAGATGACATTTATTTTAATCTGTAGCTATCCTTTCTTGAACACTTATTATGTATCAGATACTGTGCAAACTGCTTTAACTATAATTTTTAACTAAATAGTAGCTTGGAATAAACTGCTTGCCTTTTCTAGACAATACACTGCATTTTTCCACATGTATAAACCTTGGTAAATTCCTGTTTATGCATACGCCTCCATAAACAGCACTCAGATCAAGATTCAGAAGCTTCTATCACCCCAGAAAGTTTTCTTGAAACTTCAGAGCTGATATTCCACCCTGACTAGTAACCGCTATTCTATTATCACCATTGATTTGCTTTTTTTGTTGTTGAAATGCATATAAATGGAATCATGCAGTAATTACTATTTTTTATCTGGCTTCTTTTGCTTAACATAGTGATTATGTATGTATTGGTAGTTTGTTTACTCTGAATTGACCATTATTCATCTTCCATATTTACAATGATGGATATTTCAACAGTTTCTAGTTTGGGGTATTATGAATAAAGCAGATATGGACGTTCTTTTAATGGACATACGCACCGCTCCGCTTGTATATCAACATGCCATGGATTGAGATTGCTGGATCATGCTCCAGGCATATGTAGATACTGCCCACATTTTTCAAAGTGTTGAACCCATTTATAACTTCAGGCAGTAATAAATAGGTGTTTAGTTGATCCACATCCTTGCCAACACTTGATATAGTAAGTGTACATACATTATTTTAATTATTTCGGTAAACTATTCTGAGAATGTTAAATCCTTACTTTGAAAATAAGAAACTGATGGTCAGAGATATGAAGAGAGATAATAAGATGTAGAACTGAGATTTGAATATAAATTTATGTAAATCAAAGCTCTTAAGCATTAAGGTATAGGGCTTCTGCAAAACTCAAAACAAAATCAAGGTCTGGAAAGTAGAAATAAAATCACTAGTGTCCCATCGAATGCACCATAAAATATTTGTACCATTTGGCCTTTCTTTAGTCACAAACAAATGAGGGTATTTCACTGCTTTATGGTAAGAGATGGTTTGTGGTATTTAAATAGTAAATGATGTAAAAAAGGAGTAAATGATGTAAAAAAAAAGGTCTATTAGAGAAACAGACCTTTAAATAATACATTAAAAATTCTGTGTGTTCATGTAAATATAAAATGATAGAATTTGCATCTTAAATTCTGAGGACAAAAATAGATGAAATTTCTGATTGCTGTATTTTAAGATTTTAAAATAATCTGACTTGCTCAATGTGGCAAATGACTAGTAAATTTAGAGAGAGATGGGTAAAAATACTTACTTTACAACTAACTACTAATTCAGTCAAAATATGTCATCCCTGGTGGAGTGGAGAGGATTGGTATGTTCATGTCCTTTCATGCTCATTATATGGCCATAAACACTCAGAAGGAGAGATTTATGAAAATAAGTCTTTGATGATCAGTCCACTATTGGTAGGTATTAAAGTGTCATGAATCATAAAAGGCATGTTTAAACTTAAGCTACAACAAGAAAAAAGAATGTGGATGGATAAATGAGATTATGACCCCTTTATCATGATATGGCCATGGCCATTGGAAGCAATAGTTGTCCCTCACTGTTTTATTAGTAGTATTAAGTCAATATCTCCATTTAAATACCATTTGACAGAAGAAAGATAACCTATACTCTCAGAGGAATAATGTGAAAGGTTTCTCAAATATGAATATTACTTTTTCTTTTTATGATTTTTTCTTTTTTAATTGTTGATTTTTATGTAATGCTCCTCGTGTATTGCATGTAGCTCTTTTTTAGGTATTGGGAATTTGGACCAGCTTAAATGCCCTACAAGAAGCAGTGGTTAAATGCAGTATGGTACAGTAATAGAGGGGATTAGACATTAATATAATTAGAAATTAGGGTGGTATTTTTTAGAAAAAGAAGAAATAGGAAAGACTGTTGAAGCTTTTAAGAAAATAGAAAGGAATTAAAGGCCCTTAACTTTGTTAAAAACACACACTATAAAGCTTAAAAATTGTTTCATAGTAAGTACTGATATTGGAGCTAAATGATCTTATTTTCAGATAATCAGATAGACCTCATATTTTCCTGGCTTTTGTCATTTGCCAATATGATATATATATATATAGCACATAAAAAAAAAGTTATAGTTAAAAAGTGAATAAACTGACAAAATCAATAAACAACTTTAAGAAGACCAAGGTCCTTAAAACCTTTGAGTACATATGCATTTAAAAAATACAAAGTAAACAATGCCATAGGAGTTGTCACTTTTGAAGTTAATTTTTATTTTGTATGAGAACAGCTAAATCTTGGAATTCACATTACAGAAAAGTGAATGGACATGTAAGTTATTACAATTTTTTAGGAAAGGAATTCAAATATAAGTCCCCTCTACCTCCAGCCCATTACATAAAGCAAACTTTATTCCTATTTTGCCACCTGCCCCCCATAAGACAAAATGGTTCGCCAAGGTCTTTCTGGGGCTTTGCTAAATTAAATGTAGAGATTAGGTAGCTACATGGGGGTAAAGAAAAACACTGAGAATATAACCAGGAATGCTAATATATTTTTCCTTGCCAATTAAAAAGCAAAAATCAATTTTCTGCCGAATTAATAGATTTCCCCAGCATTAGTCAAATGGCTGTTTGCATGTGAAATTATGAATTGGAATCTGAATGAAAGGGAGCAACCACTGGTCTCTGCAAAATGATTCAGACAACTTTTACTGAAATTTGCATAAGACACATCTTTTGTGTAGACCTTTGCATTCAAAAGGCTTTTAGAACTTGAGACTCTGTTTCCAATTTACAAAAAACAATGCCTTTTTTCTAATAAAAGTGTTCTCAAGCAGAGACAATCTAAAAGAAGTTTATCTTTTAATAGATATGTATATTTAAATCCTGCCCCACATAGCTCCCATCTCTCCTTTTTTGGACCTTTGAATTTTTTGCTACATTCTAATTATAGCATAAATATTCTACCAAACATAGTTTAAAGAATGGTGTCTTCTGTGTGAGCTCTCTCAGCAGGAAAAAGTAATGAGGAGATGTATACTCTTGAACTATGCTGAAAATAATTTCATAGAGTTATTGTAGCATGCTGAGTATTAGAAGACTTTTAGATTTCAAACTGGTATTATAATGATTTATAATATCCAAATGCTCTGAAGTGGCCATTCATTGAACATCTTGTTATGCAAAATAGTCACTAAGTTTTATCCAAAGTCATGTATTAATCACTTTGGTCATGAACAAAACCCTGTTCATTCTGAGGCCATTTCTAATATTATATGCCCTTTCTTTTAATAAAACTGTTTAAAGAAAAACAAATCAAACACGATGCCTTCCCTTCATTCTTCATTTGAATGTTTTTGTGTTCTTAAAACAACAAAAAAGAATAACTGCAATATTTTATTAGATGGGTATTTAAGAAATCACAGTGATAAATAATTATCTTAACAACATTTCTTTTCATAAAAAAAGTATTCCTTTTTATTACAGTCCCCTAGCATACTGGCATTTTTTTCTGAAATAGAAATTTATTCTTCTGATTGACAATAAATATTTTATATATATTATGTCACTGAAATAAAGTTCATTTTCTAAGGGCTTTTAAGACAAGTATAGTATTTTGTCCTTTTGGAGAATATCTAGATTTGTAAAAAGATAAAATGTCATGGAATGTATTCCATGAGAGCCAGTAAGACAGCTGTTACTCTTTCAAAAAGGTAGAAAGTATATTAAATTTAAATGGTTTTCGTATCTTGGATTCTAGAAAGTCTTTCCTACTGTTAAACATTTCTTTCTTTTTCGTACATTTCATGTAAGTAAAATCATGCAATTTGTGTTCCTTTGTGTCAGCCTTATTTCACTCAGAATGATGTCCTCAAGGTTCACCCATGTAGCAACATGTACCAGAACTTCATTCCTTTTTAAGGCTGACCAATATTCCACTGCATGTATGCACCACACTTTGTTCATTTATTCATCTGCTGTTGAACAACTTTTAAGTTGCTGTACTTGTTTGAATCTATTGTGTCCCCCAATGAAAGCCATGTTCTTTAATGCATTCATGTGAGAACAGACTTATTAGTCTTTTGATTAGGGTGGAACCTTTTGATTAGGTTGATTCCATGGAGATGTGACCCACCCAAGTATAGGTGAGATCTTTTGATTAGATCATTTCCATGGAGGTGTGACCCCACCCATCCAGTGATTAGTTCACTGGAGTACTTTAAGAGAGCTCACAGAGAGGAGAAACTCAGAGAAGCAGAGAGAGACATTTTGGAGAGAAGCGAAGATATGTAATCCAGAGTTTGCCCCTGGAAGAAGCTAAGAGCTGACACAGACCCAGATGCTTCAAGATGCAAACAGAAAGACATATAGAGATAGAGATACTAAGCTAAGAGATGAGGCCAAGAGTTTGCTCCAGAGAAGCTAAGAGAGGACCTCCAGGTGCTTAGAGAGATGCCCTGGGAGAACATGCAGGGATGCACAGAGGCTAACAGAGAGAATCTAAGAGAGACAGAAGCCCAGAGACATTTTGGAGAAAGCTGTTTTGAAACCAGAACCCAGGAGCAAAGGACCAGCAGATAGCAGATGCCAGCCACATGCTATCCCAGCTGAGAGTTGTTCCATATGCCACTGGCCTTCCTTCAGTGAAGGTATCCTCTTGTTGATGCCTTAGTTTGGACACTTTTATGGCCTTAGAACTGTAAATTTGTAACTGAATAAATCCCCTTTATAAAAGCCAGTCCATTTCTGGTACTGTGCATAATGGCAGCTTTAGCAAACCAGAACAGTTGCTTTCACATTTTAGCCATTGCAAATAATTTGCTATGAACATTGGTGTACAAATATTTGTTTGTTTGAGTACTTATTTTCATTTCTTTTAGGTATATATCTAGAAGAAGTGGGATTCTCAGAGTCAAATAATACCTCTATGTTTAACTTTTCAAGGAACTGCCAAAGTGTTTTCCACACTAGGTGCACCACTCTACATTCCCAACAATGTATTAAGGTTCACATTTCTCTGCATCCTTGCCAGCACCTCTTACTTTCCATTTGTTTGTTTGTTTTTTAATAATAGTCATTCTAGTGGATGTAAGGAGGTTCCTCAATGTGGCCTTTGTTTGCGTTTCACTAATGGCAAATGATATTGAGCATATTTTCATGCATTTATTGTCCATTTATATATCTTCTTTGGAGAAATGTCTATAAAAGTCCCTTGCTCATTTTTGTAGTGAATCCTTTAGAGTTCCTTCTAATTTCTTTCTATGCATATTACTCCAATATTTTCTTTGTTGTTACCATGGGGCTTTAGTTTAACAACCTAAATCTATAACAATCTTGTTTGATTTGATACCAACTTAATTATAAAACATGCACACACTATGTACCTTGACCCCTTTATCACTCCACCTTAATGTATGTTTTGTCTCAAATTACATATTTATACCTTACAAGTCCCAAACAATTGATTTATCATTACTTTTTTGTGCATTTCCATTTTAGATTCTGTAGGAAATAAAGGTGGGTTTACAAACCAGAATTATAATAAAGTGGCATTTATATTTACATGTCATTACCTTTCCCAGAGATCTTTATTTCTTCATGCAACTTTAATGTATGGTCTGGTTTCCTCTCTTTTCAACCTACAGAATTCTCTTTAGCATCTTTTGAGGGGCAGGTCTAGTGTGATGAACTCTCTCAGCTTTTGTTTACCTGAGGATATCTTAATCTCTCCTTCATTTGCGAAAGACAGTTTTGCTGGAGGTAGAATTGTTGGTTGGCAGCTCTTTTTTTTTTTTTTTCTTTAAGCACTTTAAATGTATCTTCCCTCTGCCTTCTTGCCTCCTTGATTTCCTGTGAGAAACTGGCACTTGGCCATATTGAAGCTCCTTGTACACAGCATATTCCTTCTCTCTTGATGCTTTTATAAGTCTCTCTTTATTTTTGGCATTTGGCAGTTTGATTATCATATATCTCATTATAGGTCCATTTGGGTTTACCCTGTTTGGAATTCATTGAGATTCTTGTATGTTTATATTCATGTCTTTTATTAAATATGGGAAGTTTTCAGCCATTATTTCTTTGAATATTTTTTTCTGCCTTTTTCTCTTTTTCTTCTCCTTCTGGGACTCCCACAATGTATATATGGTGCTCCACAGATCTCTCAGGCTCTGTTTACTTTTCATCATTCTTTTTTCTTTCTGCTTCTTAGAACAAATATTTCAGTGGTCTTATCAAGTTCACTGAATTTTTCTTCTGCTAATTCCAATCTACTATTGAACCCCTCTAGATTTTTTTTTTATTACTGTTACTTTGATCTTCAGCTCTGTTTGATTCCTTTTCATTATTTCTTTCTCTTCTTTGATATTTTCATTGTGTTCTTCTTTTGTTTTCCTGATTTCTTTCAGTTCTTTATCCATGTTTTTTTTATAGCTCTTTGAGCATACTTAGGACCATTTTTAAAAAGTCTTTGGTATGTTCAAGCTCTGGTCTTCCTTATTGAGAATTTCTAATTCTTTATCCTGCTATTTTGTACAAGCCATAGTTTCTCTTTTATTTGTATGTTTTGTATTCTTTCATTGTAGTTTGGACATTTTGATATTTTAATGTGTTATCTCTGAAGTTTAGACACTGAGACATCTAATCTTTGAGCTTGTATCCACCTAGTGTTATGATAGAGATTTTCTTGATGCCAGAAACTAACAAAAAAGAAAAAAAGATAAAAAAAAAAAAAAAAAGAAAAAAGAGACCACCTTCCTCAGTATTTACTGAATGGCCGGTGAGTGCTCTATTTTAAAGTTTAGCCATGCAGTGCAGTTAGAGAATAGCCCCAGGCAAAAGCATAGGATCCTTTTGGGTCTTTTCTGTGCATGTATCTTGTCCTGGGAATGTGGGCTGTGCCCTAGGAATTCCCCTATTAACAAGCATCCAAATGTCCCCTCTTCCCCAGGGAACAGTTCTTCCTCATGGTCCTGTTCACTGCAACGTACATCCCACGGATAGCAAACTTTGCCCCAAGCTGCTGCTGTTTGACTGTTCTCCTACAATGTTCTGTAGGAGCAATCCCTGAGCTACCTCCTATGTACAAGGCAAGTTCTGGGATTGCGAGCCCCTGATGAGTCCTGGCTCAGTTTGCTAGGTGTGACCAAACATACATACTCCTCAGTATGTGCACGAGGATTACTCTGCTCCTTCCAGACTGAGATAAGGGCTCTTACTGGGAGCTGGAGCCATGGGCTGGCTCCACCCATAACTGGTGAGGCACTAGGAGGGGGCCCAACAGGGCAACATGAGCTCTTACCTGTTTTTAAGTTGCCTTTTTCTTGATTCAGCATTTGCCCTTATACTGCAACACTTTAACTGTTTTCTGGAGCTTTAAGAAAGATGGTTCTACCAGCTCTTATTTGTTGCCTGAGGCCTCTGTGTGAGATGGAGCCCTGAAGTGGCTCACTCCACCATCTTGATGACTTATAAACAGCTAGTTTGTTCTCCTTAAACATTTTCAATATTTGGTTAATTGTACTAATCTTTCTACTTTCACTTCAAACCTAGGTGAGTGCTATTGTTTTTTTGTTGTGGTCGTCTGTTTGTTTATTTTTTAAATAAATAATTGCCTCTGGTAATTGGCAGGCAATTATATGCAGGCACACACCAACTCACACTGACAGCAAAACATTGCATAATTCCATATTTTACACTGATTTACAGTTCTTGTGTGTTTAAGTAGGTGTTCAAAATGCAAGTTATAGCCCTTTTGTGGATGAAATTTTCAGAGACTGAAATTTCCTCATATGAAACATGCAGTATTTTACTTTAATCGATGTTGAACCACTTCATTATTCAGGTATTATCATAGGTGGAGTCATTTTTCAATTAGATTACACCATAAATCTGTGTGTGGTTACACCTTTAGTGACTCTGTCAAAGGGCTAAAATGCACTAAACAATATATTTTGTTGGTTAAATGCTGTATTACTATGCCATGGGGGTGAGTCATGAATAAGATTTTCTAGAGCAAGCAATATTTTTCTTAGCGAGTAACTTTCATACTAGTTTGAGTTTATCAGACGACATGTTTCCAAAGTACTGTGGATGGAAGTTTGCATGCTTTGAATTAATAAGATATTTTCTTCTGTTACTTACTCTAGTTAATATTGGGACAGTCCAGAACAATTAGAAAAGCTTGCATTGATTTTTGCTACTATATAGACTCTAGTGGGGTTCTCTTGAAGTATCAATATTGAAAATAATTTTTATGTTAATATTGTGGAATTGTGTTTTACGTTGTGAAATATATGAACTAGCTTAAAAAGTAGATACTGATTCAAAATGCCACCTCTATTTTACCTCCCAACTTTTGAAAACATATGAATTGCATATTTATTGAAGATCTACACTTGAGATATAAGCTCTGATAAATAACTTCCAAAATCTTGGCTTGATAATAGAAATGTTTAAAAAAAGTTAAATTTTTAAATAATTATTTGGTCTTTGCAAATATACTGGATAAAATATTCATAATCACATGTAATTAAGTTTTTCACACAATTACAATTTACCTACCCTGAAATTATGCAAGCTTCCTTTTTATTCATCTTCTATCCCCTGACCATGGAGGCATTAGATGCTCTAAGTATTAAATTACAGATCTTCTATAATTTCTTTTACAAATGTGTAATCATTATTCAGAAATCATGGTGAGCAATCCCATTTCAAAGAAAAACTGCACTGGACAATGTTAAACAGTCAAGGATGACTTTATTTAGAGCTACCTTTGTAGGAAAGAGAACGCAAGGAAGACAGGGGTGGCTGAGTTTCATAGTCAGGTTAAGGGAAGTGGGAAAGAACAATTAAGTCTTCCCGCCAAAGAGGGAGAGGGATGTTGGGGAGAGATTTAAGTTGGAAGATTTGGTATCTAAAGTTGTCTTTTTCTCCTTTTTTTTTTTTTTTTTTTTTTTTAAATTTCTGCAGTCTGAGTTACTATTTGTCTCTGTTGTTACACAGCTGCAAGGCTAATTTCAAGAAAGTTAGGGTAGAGTAGCGAGTGGCTAGGAACATTCTAGGAGCAAGGCTGGCAGGCTGGTAGAGACAGAGAAAATTAATCTTGGTTACCCATTATTTTAAAAATGGCTGCTATATGCAGTGCTAAATGGTTTGTTTGGAAAGGGGTTCCACACTATTCAGAAATGTAGAGAGCCCTCAAGGAAAATCTAGCTATTTCTGGATTTTGAACTACTCTCAGAGTGGATGTCCAGGCAGAAGGTCACTAATAATTTTTCCCTAAATGTGGTCATTGTTCATTAAATCAGAGAGAAAACTCAACTCTATTCAATTGAAATATGTTTTTCTAGCTATTATTATTAAAATATGTTAAAGAATGGCCAATTTCAGGAGTTTTCAAAATGTGTTCTGTCTGACCTTAGAGTCATACAAAAATTACTCAGATACTACCAAGAAGCAACCTGAGCTTGTTGACCAGTGATATAAATTTTGAAGCTCTTATCAAGTACTATTTATAATTTAACTAAAAAAGTTCCACTTATCTGTTATATATTGATGTTAAGCCTGCTTATTTTGAAAAAACAAACAAACAAAAAGATAATTATATTTCTTAAAACTCTTTTAGAAACTGTTTTATTTGTTTTTTCCTTTAAGTTAAATGTTCCCTAACCCCAATGTGGTATAAAAATGATCTTGTATGTATTAATTTTTATTTTGTGTAAATATATATTCATGCCAAAGACTATTTTCAGCATTTCAATTATACTAGATTTTTATGAATATTTATCTTCTTTCTCATGATGCTATTTACATGTTGATATTTAAAATAGATAATTTTAGCAGGGCTATTTAAAAAATTTTTTTTGTCTAATTATTTCCACTTATTAGGTAGAATCCAAGCAATGTTTATTGTGAGAAACATATTGTAGATTTTGTTTTTCCATTAATTGAGTGCATTTATTAATCCCATTATCAGTTTGCAGGACTGCATAACAAAGTACCACAACTGTATGGTTTAAAACAACAGATTTTTTTTCTCGCAGTTCTGGGGGCTAGCAGTCCAAAATCAAGGTGTCCAAAGGGCCATGCTCTCTCTGATTCAATAGAGGGGAGAATCTGTTCCATGCCTCTCTCCTGGCTTGCAGTGGTGGCGGGTGATCCTTGGCATTCCTTGACTTGTGTAACTCAATCTCTGCTTCCACTGTTACATGGTTGCCTTCTGTGCCTGTGTGTATCTCCTCTCCCTTTCTTATAAGGACACCAGTCATATCTGATTAAGGGCCCACCCTGTTCCAGTATGACTTCTATAACAGCCCTAACTCCAAATAAGGTCACATTTCTAAAGTACTAGGGATTAGGATTAGAACGCATCTTTTGAGGGGACACAATTCCCCAACATAACATCCATATATTCGATATAGTTTTACAGGAACGTGTTAACATGTTTGAAACAGACTATAGTTATTTCAAGTTTTTAAATATTCTGATGTGTACATATTCATTGCAGTACTAACTATGGAACTGTAGGAGCTACAAATAATTAATACATGTTTTCTACTTTTGAAGAAGATCAAAACCCAGTGGGAATAAGAATAATAGCAATACCCAAAATATTTTAAGATTTTGTATTGCATTGTATTATTATTTCTCTTTATATAAAAAAAAATGGGTGCAGAATTTGTGAGCCTAAGGTAGTAGTGGTATGGTATAAAATGCTGAAAGCTAAATATGATATGGAATTAAAAAATAACCTTAGTTGTTAAAGTAAATAACTTAGTTATTAGGTAACTTAATCTAGTTACTTAGTTGACCTAGTTATCCTTAGTCTTGGATCTATTTATGCTGTGTTTCCTTGTTAGGACTCTAGCCAAATCTCGTCATAAAATATGTAGGTGGAAATGATTTTCCCAGTTTCCTAAATAAATTTATTATTTATTTAGGGTAATGTAACCTGGATTATAGATGATGGTATGAATTCTGAGGGCTTTGTTTTATATCAGAAGAGTCCTACTTCTACAACTTACATTTGTTTGTAAGATTTACTTTTCAGTAATCAATCTCAAGCATGAGTATAATGTGTAGGAAATTGAATTGCTCCTATGCTCTACACTTGAAGTAAAGTCTGATGTTATATTGATCAATAACTTCATCCTACAGGAAAATGAAAACATCATTCAATAGAAACAGTTGAAGTTACCAAATACTCTGGTTGACAGAGAGAGAAGACAATAAGGTGAGTAGTGGTTAAGTTTTTCTTTAAGTTGTATTCTTTATATATTTTCCTTCTTTGAAGAAATACAATACATTGTATCTGCATTTCTGGTTAAGTTCATTAACAATGCATGAAGTTTAACTTTCTGGCGTTGCTCACTTTCTTTAAGCCGATATGTGTTCTATCTGATTCAGCTAAGCCGAAAAGAAAGAAAAGAGTTAATCACAGAGTCTATAAACTGTCTCCAAAGAGAAGTGAAATACCAGTTGTTTTTCCTTGAATACATTTAAAACAAGCAAGCAAGTCTTCTACCCAGTTTAGATTTGTTATTGTTCATTGATTGTCTCGTTCTCTTGGAGGACATTCTGGCACTAAAATTGTAGATACATTGAATCCATCATAAAGTGTCAAGGGCCATCAGGTCGATGGCTCTTTTTGAAGTTTGCTGTTTCAGAAAACCATAGCTGAGTATTATAGGCAGAAGTTTGACATTTTCAGGATGAAAATCAATTTTCTTTTATGTGTTTTTGAAGTGAGGCTTGTGTTTTAATTGTGGAAGAAGTGGCTTTTAGACTTTGGGGATTGCTGAAAAAGAATTTAGATAAAATTTGGCTAACAATAACTTTAATGAAAGCAATAGAAGTTCTGTTTTGGTGGACTAATAATACTTTAAACCCATGGAAATGTAATTAGAAATAGAAACTTAGGGAAATATGTACAGAAATAGAATAATTTCTCCAAACCAAGTAATGAGTGGAATTATATTTTAAAAATTTAGTTAGAACTGGAAACATACTATTTCAGGAAAACAAATACTTTCATACAAAGAATGCAAAATTATAATTTCTAAAAATGAGGTGTATACATATTGTGTTTATACATGTGCCTGCTACCTTTGTCATGCCTGTCCCTCCTACCAGAATGTAGACTCCATAAAGATAAAAAAAAGCATTCTCTTTTGTCCATCAGTATATTTACTTCATTTATCATAAGAACTGCAGCATAGTAGATGCTCCACAACTGTTTGCTACCTGAGTGCTTTAAATATTTAAAACATCAACAGTATTTTTTAAATGTTCTATTTCTATAATGCAAATATAAATGTACATAAAAATCAGTCTTTGGGAATGGATCTATACAATTTTGAAAATAAAGAGTTGAAATGATTTTCTTTTTTCAGTAATTATTTTCAATAATTATGAATTCAATTTAAAAAATCTGCTCAGTTTTTAAGTGTTCTAGGCCCCTATTTGTATGCATAGACATGTCTGTGTAGTATATTTACATGCACATGAGGCTTTATATTTCTGATAATAGCTTTATTCCTTATATAAGCATATTTAAATTCTATATAACAATATATTTCAGCTGATAAACGTTTCAAGTTTCATGTTAAAGTTTGGAAAAAAATATAATCCCAATTTGTTGATGACTACACCAGAATCATGAAAAGAATAACTGAAAAGATTAATTTCATGACCTAAAGTTTCTTGCTATTTATAGTTCAAGATAAAGTCACAATAAACTTTCATCATTCAAATACAAATATAGTATGAATAGCTTATTATCTAAGAATAATTAATGGCATATGGGTTCACCTGTTCACAAACTTGCATATGTATGTATAGATATAAAACAGGGTGGGGGGGGAGAGAGAGAGAGACAGTGAGAGAGGGAGGAAGAGAGGAAGATAGAGCTAATGGTGGAACAGTGTCAAAGATTCCAGCTCAAATTCGGTCATATCAACAGTTCTAATATAATAAAATCCTTGAAGGGGGAGAGTAAATATTCTTCATGTACATGTCCACACTCTGCTTTAAGGAAAGAGTTGTCCAAATGGGAACTAAAAAAAGATAAAGTCAATCAGAAATCTATTTCATTAGATGTAAAAAGGGAAGTAATTTAAGAACTATAAGAAAATATAGATAGCTCTATAGCTAATGGAGTTGATAATTGTGAAATCTATCACATAAATGTACCAAAAGCCTGGTATCCCCAGATCCATTTAAATTGGGTTAAATAATTTAAATCCAAGATCATAGATTATCCTCTCAAGTACATTTGCTACTGTTTTCATTCTAATTATCCATATCATTCAGACAATTACCACCTAATTGTTTATAGTGCCAGGTATGCTGTAACTTTTACCTCAAGGAAGCCTAAGTGGTCCTTTCATCATGGGCCAGGGAAGTCTTCTAAGTGGCTTAATTGTATCAAGAAAATCACTAGAATAATAAGTGTATTCACGGAATCAAACATGATCAGATGAGGCAATCATTTGAAGGGAAAAAACTCAATTCAATTCAACAAGCTTTTCTTGTACTTGTTCCACAGCATTTACCAAACTGGTGATTTTCACATCATCAGACTTGAGATATGATCCATTAAAAAAAAAACTGTGTTGTCAAAATACTCTAGGAAATGACCTGGAAATACATTATACATAATAGGAATTAAGGGCTCAGAATATTGCTTCCTTAAAGAAAAGCTCTTATATTTTGTTTCTCTAACTTATTTGGTTATTAAATTTTCATTTTTGCTTCTTTTTAAAAATCTTCCTAATAAGAGAGGTTGGCTATTATTTATTTATTTATTCTTAATAAATGGGCAAATAATAAATATTTAGGCTTTGCAGGCCATACAGTCTCTGTGGCAACTACTCAATCCTCCTATTGAACAAGAGCCACCATAGACCTTACATAAACAAACGAGTATGATTGTGTTCCAGTAAAACTTTATTTAGCAAAACAGGCTGGATTTGGCTGTGTGATGTAGTTTGTGGATCTGATAATAATAGGCAGAGGTAATTTTTGAAATCTCTATTATGAAGAAATGATCCTTCTTTATTTATAAAGGTAAAACTTCCTGAAATTTAAGCTTCAAGAAGATAGCCTATCCTCTTTGCTTACTATCATTCTTGACAGTGTAGCAGTAGAGAAAAGAATGATGATGGGAAGTAGTTTTTACAGAAAAATCCACTCTATCAACCCTGACAATTCCTGGCTATTATACCACTATCAGCCCTGTGCTACATCTGGCATGACTAAAGAAAATAAATAACACACTGCTCCTGGGCTCACTATTGTTTAAGGTCTGCTGGGAGTGATGATGGTAATTTTACAGAGGATGGGGTATGGAACTTGTATACAAGTGAATATACTAAAATGTGTGATATTAACACCACATGAGCAGTGTGCGTTTTGCCAAGCAGATCAAAAAGAAAAGTAATTTTTGTTACAGGGATAAGGCAAGGCTTCATGTAGGAGATATTGTTGCAGATAACCTTGAAAAGATTATATCTAGGTTTCAAGTCACTGTTACAAGGAGAGGATGATGAGAAATCATTGCTGCTAGAAGGAAGAGAGTGAATAAGGGCAAGGAGGTGGCAATGGAGAAAATAGGCTCTTTATCCAGAAAATAGTCATTTGGCAGTAGCTGTACTATAAGTCTGGAAAGTAAGTCTGCATCAACAAGGCACTTAAAAGACACTGTATGCTTAATTCAGTAGAAATGCCAAGCTTCTGAAGGGGTTAGCAGGGTATGCTTTGTTTAAGAAATGTGCATTTGCCCACAGACGAGAATGGTGCATGTTTACATTACCTGAGGATGCTGTTCATATTGCCTGATGTAAGCTGTCACATAGAAACTGCTTTGAGAGTTTCAAGGACCACCCCCCCACCAATAGGATTGAATGAATAT